>NC_053488.1:62107186-62294924 GCF_015227805.2 Hirundo rustica | reverse complement strand
ATGAAGTTTGTGCTTTTCAGGAGGGCAGACACTGAAACAGAGAAACACGTTGGCATGGGAAGACCTGATGTTTTCTGAGAGACTCTTGACAAAAGAAGGGATAGAGCATATTTCTTGTGGAACCTGTGAGAGAAGAAGTAGATCTTGGCTGAAATTTCAGAACTTTGTATTCTACCCCACTAGTAGTTATTTTATACTGTGGTATTTACTTGAGTTGTATATGCAAAAATTCTTATTTTGAACACAGAGATTTTTGTTGCTGACCTGCTGCATTCTTTTTCATATTGAAATTATCCAATTGTGTGTATGTACCAGCATCCTGTGAAGCTGTATTAATAGAATTTTTCTGAGAACCATATGTTATGTTTCAAACAGTGTTGGTGTTTTTTTTTTGTTTTTTTTTTTTTTTTTTTTTTTTTTTTTTTTTTGTTGTTGTTGTTGTTGTTGTTGTTGTTTTTTGTTTTTTTTTTTCCCCCTTGGTAATATAAATGCCTAGAGACATTAGAAAGTATGTCTGACAATCAAAAAAAAAAAAAAAAATCTGACTAAATCTCAGGGAGCATTCTGAAGTGTATTTATTCAAAACTATGTATTATTTGCATCATGAACACTAATATGGTTTGGGGTTTCTTTAATATGTGACTATTAAATGTATAAAAAGGTTAAAAGGAAAGATGCAGCAACAAAATGGGAAGCAGAAAGCTGACTTTTATTTTTTTTGAAAAATCACAGAATTCACAAATGGAGGACCTGTCCATGGCTTGCATGCATTCGCATTTGAAATGTAAAGGACTTTTCCACTGACACTTTTCCAAATGTCAACAATACCAATTGTTTAAAATTATAAACAATGAACAGTAAGTGCATAAAAAATTCCCAATGCTTTCTGAACCTAACAAATTCAGGTTTCTTGAAATAAAAGATTTATTTCTATCCTCAGGTACTTTTCTTGGGTGCAAAAAGAACAGATGGGTATTGTCGTGCAGTTAGAAGTGCTTTGTCTATTACAGTATAAAACTATTCTTTGAAATTCCAGTAAGAAGTATCAGCTTCTCAGGCAAGAAAGTTTTACTGTGAATTATAGAACATGAACCAGTGTATCAGTGAGATTTTTTAAAAATACTCAATACTTTATTTATATTAATCATTAATAGTTTAGTTTGGGAAAATCTCAAGAATATACTGAACCTAGAAACTATTGTAAAAAAATAAAAGAAAAAACAAACAAGCAAAACCCATGAAACGCTTCAGGAAAATTAAACATAGTAAAATAAGGTTATTAAAAATTGTGATCCATGTACTGATGTGACATTACTATGCAGAAATTTGTCTTTGTGTAATCCTTCTGTGACTCTGATGCTGTTAGGCTACTGCTTTGGGTTGTTTTATCTGCGCAGGGAAAATTAGCACTTTGTTTTTGAGATTATTTGTTGTGTAGATGAACTGAATCTCTTTCCAATCTGCAGTATTTCTTACAGAGTCACCTAAGCTGCACCTGTGTGCTCAGAGCTATGGGGTTGTGCAGCATTCAAAGCATGTATCCCAAATGCTGGCCAGACATGTTACAAACAATATCTAGTAAACCCATGAAAGCTGCTGAGCATCTGAAATGCTTTTTGCTTCATAATACGCCTAAAGGTCTTCTGTTCAGTCAGCATCAGTCTCTGAGGTCTCTGCTTCCGAAAGCAATTTGAAGCCAAAGAAATTCTGCTCTTGCAATCACGTCTCTTGTACCTGAGGGAGGCTAAAGCTGACTGCCTCTGTAAATCACATTGGTTCTCCTGCACTTGGTGTTTGCTCTTGTTCTTCTTTTTTTTCCTTGACAAGTGCTACTTCGATAAATTCAGTTTGGCAGGCTTGCTTGAGGAAGAGGCTTCGTATTTATCACTCCTTTATATACATGATTTATTTTTCTCAAAACCAACCGCTGGCATCATTCCCAGTCTCCTCTCTAACTCTATAAAATTAGTTGTGGTAATGTACATCAGTTTTAACTGCTTTTTAGAGTTAATGCTGGGTTCCAATCATAACCATCTATCTGAATGGAAACTGGTTTTTCAAAAGGCATTGAAACTAGAAATGATTAGCAGTGCTGCAGTGTGTGTGTGTGTGTGTGTGTGTGTGTTGGAACACATCTGGGCTGCCTGTGTCTGATTTTGGTGCCTCAGTATAAGAAAGACATTGACAAACTTGGCATAGCCCAGGCAGCTTTCCAGGTAATTGCCTGGAGTGTAAGGAGGGGACTGGGAGAACTGTGCTCCTTCATTCTGCAGAGAATGCTAAAGGAGGTCACAGGCTGACTAGCGAGCATTTTCTGCTAGCTAATGGGAGATTTTGAAGAAAGTGGAACTGGACTCCTCCCAGACATGCATAACAAAAAAGATCAGGGACAACAGACAAATTGCAAGGAGAGCAATTCCAATCAAGTGTAAGAAATTTCACAGCAAAGATGATGAGACAGCTTTCTGGGGGCTTAGAAAGCAGGACATGCTTAGTAGATTTTTAAAAACTCACTCATTAGAGTAAAAAAAATCTAAGAATTGCTTTAATCAACCTCAAACAGGTAGTAATTTTACATTAAAATTTAGTTCCTTATAATTTATTTTAGCTCATAGTTTTAATTGATCTGTGAGGATCTTTTACAAAGGTATGTATCCACAGCTTCCAGTTGCAGTACATATTGTATATTTGGTGACTAAAGTTGCTTATTGATCTGATTCATAGACTCTTTAATTATTTTTCATGAACAAATAGCCTTAGAGAGGCTTCTAAATTATGCTGTAGAATCCATTTTCCTCTCCTTTTGTTGTTAGAAAAATGTTAGCAAGACTTTTTTTATTAAAATGATCCAGTAGCTCTGAAACAGATTATTTTCTATGGCTGTTTATTTTCAATTAGAGTTACTAAGATATTCTTTAAAAACAAAAATTACCATGGGAATCCAGTTGAACACTTTCAAGGAAAAAATTAAATTATACTCAAAGAAAGAGAGTATAGCTGAAAATATTTTTATATTATCTACTATTAAGGATGGGTCATGTATTAAAAATTTGTGGATATATTCCAGACATGCAGGAGTTCCCATGCTGAGGAAAAACAGTGGTAAGCAATTAAACTTCAATATTGGGTGAACGCGATTATATTGAGGAATAGCAGAAGAACAGAGTGCAAGATACTTGAATCATCTTAAAATGTGAACCTACAATTGTATTTGCAGACTTTTTTTTTTTCCGTTTTACTTCTCAACATGGTCTTTCAATCTATAGGATTAAAAGATAATATTGCCTTCGTATTAATGCTTCGTTATACTTAGAGGTTCTATTATGTTCCTGTGCCAGACCACAAAAGACAAATATATATATTTTATATATATATATATATATATATATATATATATATATATATATATATATAAAAAAAAAATTAAAATGGAGACATCAAGTTTCATCTCCAGTTGATGTGTACTGTGTCTTGCCATTCAGCTAAATGAAACGGCACTAATGTCAGAAATGGTTGTTGGTTTTTTTTTCATTTAATTCTTCAGGTGGAAAGAAATGTCAGAGTCAGATTTGTGTCCACGACAGAATATAGATCCCTTCTGGCATTGCTGGACCCCGCTATGTCTTGATCTGTCTTTTTCTGCACAGTGGTCTTAAATAGAAGTAGGTTTTAGAAATAGGATTAAGTCCAGGAAATGTATAGTTTAAGGTGAAAAGCTTTCTAGGCAATATAAGCCTGCAAAAACAAAAAGCTGCTTCCAGACTATCAGAATAAGTAATCCCTTTTGGTAGGTTGAAGAATACTAGGTTTTTGACTGCCTTTAGATGCTGAATTCTTCAACATTTCAAAGATGCCTTTCAGTATAACTTCAAGCACCTTTTGAATCTAGAGAGTGTGATAAGTAGAGGGCTGTTGTTACAGTGATCTGTCAATAAGTGCATCATCATCCAAATTAGTAACCAATTTTATCCAAACCCAAATTTTATCTAAATTTGATACTTTATACATAGCTATATAATTGCTGTGCTAGTTAAGGATTGTCCCCAATGGCAGGCATCAGTGAATATCTAGAAAAGTGACATTTGCATGCACAGTTAGGTGAGAGTCATTCATTTTTGTTATGAAATTTAAAATCCTTCAGATATTGTCTAGTTGTGTAAAATGTTGTCAGTGTTTTCCTCTCAGTGTTCAGAGAGGAAGCTACTGCCATAATACTGTAATTATTTCTGTAGCAAAGACTCAGTCATCCATGCCATAACCTCTCCAGCCTCTCTGCTGGTCACTCTGCCTCTTCTCACTATCATATAAATGAAACCTAGGCTTGTCCCCTGCCAGCTTGACTGACCTCTCCTCTTCTGAGTATCAGAGCTGGTTAGGATCATGTGTGCAGTGGCACTGGATCTAGGTCACTTCTACTCTTCTGCAGTGTCCGTGAAGGAAGCATGTACATGTAATGCCAGGGGACATCTTGCTTCTAGCAGGATTACAGCACAGTACCTCAAATAGAAACTTACATGGGGGCCCCAAATCTTTCCAGCCTTGTTTCTCAAACAGTTGTTGTTAATAATAAAGCTAGATTTAGAACAATAAAACATTTAACAGAATTTTTTGTAACAATCTTTTCTTATGGCTGAAACACACAGAAGCTCAGCATTTGCCCAGTTAGTATTAAAGAAGGCAGCATCTCCTGCCATGTTGATGGAAATTCTTTACAAATTGTTTACAGATAAGCAAATCAAATTAAAAATTCACAGCAAGGCCCACTGTCTCCTACTGGGAGTCCAGCATGGTGCCTTGGGCTCTAGCTGTGGCTCATCAGAGATGAGTGGAGAGGAATGATCAGCTCCCAGGAGGCTACTGGCTGTCTTTGCTGTAAGGGCACACTGCTTGGTCATGGTCAGTGTGGTGTCCAACAAGTTCTCTGCAAAGTTTCATTCCAGTCACTTAGTTACCTGATGCCAGAAGTCAGGTGCTTCCAGCCCCTTTCTTCATGAGACTCCCACTTAGATAATTTTGGACTTTGCCTGCTCTGTCTTTGGTACCTCCAGAGGCCTGTGAATCCACAAGGCCTTGAAGGAGGTGTAGTTCATCTCTTTCTTATCTCTGATAGGGTCTGGATTGCTCAGTTCCTCTGTGGCATGAGTGGTCCACCAGCACACACATGCTGCAACTTCCCTGCTGTCATTGCCTCCTAGGAGGCTGGAACTGATACTGTTTTTTCTTGAGAGCTTGAAGAATTGTTAAAGATAATGTTTTAAGACCTTGTATAGGAAGTTTCCAGTGCTTTTATGTCCTCTTACACTTGTTTTATAACTGCATGTTGAGCTTTTTGGTTTTTTTATAAACAATCATTGTGAACGCATCTTCATAAAATTTGGCAACTCTTTTGTTTTCAGGACTTTGTCCATTTGTCAGTAAGTGAAATTTTTTAGATTCTTAATTTTCTGACTTGAACTGAAATTTCACAGATGTCACCTACTAAATTTTTTTTTTTTTTCTGTGCAACTTGGAACACTTAGTCCCAATGTTGGCTGCTGTATAGTCCAAGAAGGTTTCTGAATTTAGACTCCTTTCTCAGGAGTGTAAGCTGTATGAGAGGAAATGTCTCTTATTCCACCATGGTACAGAAGTCCTGTGGCTATGAGCTGAGGGGAGATCTTCTATAGCTTGAAAATAAGCTTCCCCATTCATGTAGAATTAAACATCAGCAAATAGTAAACAAACTGAATATACATTAAAGCCTCTTTTGTTGCATCTGACTGAAATTAGGTTCTACTCACTCTAAATCCATTTCCTAGGGTAGCCTGCAGCTATGAGGAAAAATTAAAGTTCTTTAATGTTATTTGATGAGAAATTAATGCCTTTAATTCCAGAAACTGGAATAGCTGACCTCTCTGTGGAGGTCAACAAATGCATAAGGCCAAATAATAAATCATATCAAGGATGATAATTGTTATCAGCTCCCTCCCATTTATAAAAAGACATGCTCACTAACATTTTTAAATTAGAAGTGCCTTTCCAGAAGAAAGATTCATGGGGCATTTTATTTCCATGCATGAGAAATTAATTTGGTGATTTTACAATGGCATATAAAAATTGTTGATTCTAATTTAAGCTAAGAAATCTTGGCTTTTGTAGCTCAGTTGTAGTGGTTAATATACCCAAAGTTCCAACTACCCATTTTTTGCACTCCTCTTAAGTCTGATAGTCCTTTATGTGGATATCCATATTTCTGAATGCACAGCCAGCTTCTGAAAGGATTCTGTACTCCTAAGAGACTATTTAGCCTGTTTTCCAGTCAGTATTATGTTGGAAACCTGAGTTCAAGTACATTCCTTTAAAAATATTGAACAACAAAAAAAAGAAATCTTGCTTTATACAATGACATAAGAAAAGCAATGCTTCAGGCAGAGTAGAACAATAGGAAAAAACAGCTCTTTCTTGGGAGGTTTGAGCCAGGCAATCATCACATTTGTTATTATGCAATCATCGCATTTGTTATTTTACAATCAACATGGTGTGAATAGAAGTCAGATGCTCATTAAATCAGTCAGTCCCTCTAAACAAAGCTTGTACTGTTTGAACTCATCTTTCCATTTGTTTGAATACTTTAGTCCTCCTCATATTAAAAGTGTCACATTTTTCTACAACAGTTTCAACAACATTCCAACATATGATGGCCAGCTTATCAGCCTCCAAGTGTATTCACTGCTGGTTTTCTTCCCATCAAGCTACTCTGGTATTTGCTTTCAGGCATCATTAGGGTATATAAACTCATTATATGTTTCCCAAGTGTGAAGGAGGTATATGTTCAAGAAGCATCAAAATGCAATATTTTAAAGTTTCTCCAAAATGCGAGTCAGGGGGACTTCATAATTAAAATATGAATGATTGCCTTTAAATTGAGTCATCTGTAGGGATAATTCCTGTGCATTAGGGCCAAGGCGCCATAAGGTCTTGCTTTCATGGAGACATTCCCAGAAGATAGTGTTACTCAATTATGGCATTTAAAATAGAGTTGTTTTTTTTTTTTCCTTAAAACCTGATGTTCAAACCATTTAAGAATTCAGAACAAGTTAGGCAAGGAAAGGCATAGTAAATAATTTGAAAAAGAATTTTTAGACGTACTAGATGAGTATCCAGGGTAAAACGAAATGGAAATCAAGATAATTTTCTTCTTTTTCTCCTCTCTAAAGAAGAATTGTGATACTTCTGAAACTTTCTTTATTTAAATAAAGAAAGTTTCAGGAGTAACACAATTCTCCTCTGCTGCAAAAAGTGGAAATGGATGAAGTACAGAAATTGTTTTTATGTAACTTGTTCTGTGGAAAGGGTAGCTTGAAGCTCACCAGCTGTAAGATGAAGTCTAGGAAATTATTGCCAGCTCAGCAAACATGTAGAAGAGACATGAGACAGAAAATTAAGTGTACTTGATGCTTCCACTGACTTAATAACTTCGTCATCAACTTAGGACTCATCAAGTTTGTTTGTTGGTTTTTCCTATGATTTTATTATTTCTATTTCCTCCTTTCCATTAAAGAAAAAAAAAAAAGAAAAGCAAGAAAATTAGTATGTTTTGTGCTAGGAAATCACACATTCTGAAGGTAACCAACTGAAAATACATGAAAAATAAAAGTATATGTTAATTTCTGTGTGTTAACCTGTAATAATTGTATTCCCATAAGATGTGACCAAATTTACATGAGTGAATGTTACAATAAATAAAGCAAATACTCTATAAGTAGTGTTCTTAGATGTGAATGCCTTTTCTTTCTTTTAAGCAACATTTTCCTCAGTGTGCTGGTACTGCAGATGAACTGAACTGATACATAACTTCATCACAATGAGCTGATTCTTTCAATTTTAACATCTGAAATGTGCATTCAAACATGTTACTCCATTTGTTCTGATGGTGGGTATCTGTCTCTAGGCTGCATGTGCTCGAGGAGGGTGGTTGATAGGGGCTACTGGACACACCAGTTAAATCACTAAGTGTCCAGACATTGTCTTACCTCTTGACAGTGCAATTATCTGCAGCTGTGTTCACTCTTCTCTTTTCATTAGTTGTTCCTGTTTCATGTTTTTAATGTTTATTCACACAGGAGAACAGGACAAGTCTCCCACTCTTTAGAACAAGCTTGGACTTAATATGTCCTTAATTTCCCCAGATATGCAGGTTTTTTTCAGTAAGTCATGCGTCTGCCTTTTTGGGTGAAGAAGTCAGGGGACAGTGCATTTACCTTAAACATTTACCTTAAACCCCAGGACTTTGTGTGTTTCCCCAACTCCACTTCCCTGCAAGAAAAAAGGAGGAATTTACTGGAGGAGAGCATATAATCCATTGAAAATGTTCAAATTATAGTTCCACTTTCTTAAGGGATTTTCTGAAACGAAGCAGTGTAGGAAATGTGAAAGAATGGCTGATTTTAGCTAAGACAAGAATTTTAGTAATGCTATGTCTTGAAATTATATCTTGATAGTTTTATTTAATTCTTACGTTCTGCATTATGAGAGTGAGTGACTAATCTTTTCCTTGGTAGTGGTGAATAGGAAAAAGATTAGTCACTCACACTAAGGTGTTGGTGAATAGCATTTTGTGATCTGATTAAATCTTCCTTCAGCTGTCACTCTTCCAAACTGAAGAAACTTAGTCTATCTAGGGTATTTTATTTTTCTTTTCTGTAAAAAAGCCATTTCATTGCCCTTTCAATTGCCCTTCCAGCTACCTTTTCTAGTTCCACTGTGTCATCTTTGGTTTAGAGATCAGAATTGACGACACTGGTCCAAATACAGCATATTTGGGATGTATTTGCTGGTCTCCTGCTGTCAGTGACTAAATTCTTGTTGGAGATAAACTTTATATTGTTAGCTCTCTTGTTTTGTAGATTTGATTACCCTGTGGTGGGATGGCTCCTAACTGAATTTCTAAAATCTTCTTTTCAGTGACAGAGGAGGAACAAGAAAGGAAAGTAGAAAAAGGGTAACATACATTTCAGCTTGGTGCAGTCGAACTGAAGTATTCAGGGAGTTTCATACTCTTTGTAATGTGTAAGGTCAGAATTTATTTGGAAAACAGCAATTGTGATTATGAACCTATTAATCTCAAAACAAAAAGAGGTTGGGGGTGTTCCTCTGATTCTGATTTTTAAATCTTGCTGAAAATAGAAGCAGTGTGGTGCTTTTGATCACATAATAATTGTTGAAGTTTTAATTACCTTTTTCTATATCTGTTGCATAAAAAATTCTGGGCATTGCGGACTATTTGCAGGGGATAATATGAGAAAAAGAAAAAAGGAGTTATGAGGAGCAATGGATGTCTTGGGCAGCAAGTTCCTGCCAGGAAGACCTGCCACACCTCACTAAGCAGTTTTGTGTGGAGGTCTGTCTTAGTGTAAACCTTATCTATTTCTAAGTAATTGGTGTAGCAGGCTGTCATTTTAGTTGGGAAGTGGCAATAAGGAACACCGAGATTAAGTAAAAGGTTAGTATGATTGTCTTTCTCATGGTGGGCATTAATATATTGTTGATTTTGAGCAGCACAGGAATTTTCTTCTGGCTTTGTAGGATGGATGTTTAAAGGAAAATTTATGAACTGATATAGTTAGTATTTCCGGTGGTAAACCCATTGGATTTTCTTTTAATAAACTTTTATGAGCAAATAGGTCATTTATAATCATAGGTATTAATGAATTAATAAGTGCCTCTTTGTGAATTCAGCATACAAATACAAGCATGGAATTGGAGTAATTTATGCTGTTACTATAAAAGTAGTCATATAGTAGTCAACACAGAGCTCTGGCATCAACTATGAAAATCAGGCTTATTAAGGCCTTTGTGATGATCCTGCATAAAATTTTACTGCATAAAGTCTTAGCAATGTTTTGTCAAGCTTATTTTTAAATGTCCCAAACTGCTGTGCTTTTACAAGCATTTCCCATGACTGATATCACTGCGTACACTTTTATAATTTTCTGTGTGATAAGATGCATAGAGAGAAAGGAATAAAAAGCTTTTTAATTTTGTTAATTCTTCTCTAGAGCAGGAGAATACCGTTGCAGTTTTCCTGTTTCCTGGTCTGGGATTGTCCACATTACTGTCATCAATTCCCAGGACCTGATTCCTTCCACCTTGCTCTCTCCCTTGCTGTAAAAAATTGAAAGGCGCAAAGGATTTTTTTTTCCCCCATTTATTTTCTGCTGTTTAATTAAGTTTATGATGGTTTCTGCCTCAGTGCACGCATGGGGAAGCCTTTGCCGGGGATACAGGGAGTGCATGAGAAAGCCTAGAAGTTACCCTTGGAGCAGCTGCTGCTCCAGCTGTTTCACTGTTCCCCTCATTGCCTTGTTCTCTCCAAATCTGCTGGTTCTTTCCTTGGCCTTATGATCCTCATTTATTAGCTGCCTGGGTCCTTACAAATGAGAACTGGGAATCAGAATTTGGGTGCCTTATATATGGAGTTTCTTAGATCTATTTGGTGCTTTAATGATTTAAAAACTTCTCAGCAGCTTTTACTTTCTAAAAACAATTTAGGTGATCTCAAGTGATCCAATATGCTGCCACATTTAGACGTTTTATGTATATGTGTACCATACTCTGAAAAGAATGTGCATCTTTAAGAAAGCAGGTTTATTTTATTTTTCATTAGTGAGAAACTAATTTCTGGGAGACAATATCTTCCCCATCACTAGCACCAGCTAAATTTTTCCTTATGGTTCATTCTTTGTTAATCGTCATGGTTAGGCATTTTGTGGTTCTATATTATTGTGCATGTAATTGCATGAAATTAACCTGAATACTTGATCTGTTAGCATATGAGTCTGTGTCAGTGTTCATAATATTCCATATATAATAAATTGAAAAATAGTCCTGTTTTGTGACAAGCTGCCTTTGTCATACACAGGACAAATATAGCACAGATTAATGTTTTTGAGATGAAGCAGTATATTCAGTAACACGAAATACTCTAAATGTCTCATTCCCATTTCAGTTGAATTTAAAAGCAGTTAAAATTCCCAGCTTTTCACAATATCCCTGGACATACACAGCCCATAGACACTTTCTGAAATATGGAGTCTTTATTATGAAATGGGCTTTGAGCTTTGTGTCAGCACCCTAATTCTCCTGTGAGTTGCCTGGATAATTATTTTCATTTTCAGTCACCTCACAAATGCCATTTGAGCAATGAAATATATTGAAAAGTTAACTTGTGTTTGGCTTTATCTTCTCAAAGGAAATAGTAGTGACTGTTTCTGTTACCCTTTAGTCTTTTTACATAAATCTTTTCTGGTACGTAAGAAGTGTTGCTGGGAAATAAACCCAGATCATATTTTCTACTGTAGTACTAGGCCAGCATTTCTAAGAGTAGGAGCACAAAATTGTGTTTGTTTTTCTCTCATGCTGCTCTAAGAATAACACCTACTCAAACTTACTTTGACAAATGTAATATTGGTGTGTGAACTTGCATAATTCTATGAATTCTGCTTGGGCAGTTGCTCATCTCTTGAAGGTGAATAAAAATAATCCAAGTAATGTGTTACACTAAACCTTTCACATAGCCCAGTCTAGAGTCCTCTCTTTCAGCTACAGAAAATCTCACTGAAATTTATTTACTAGCTTGCTTTCTGTAACATAGTATCACTCCCAACACTCCATTGTCTCATTAAACTTTACATATAAGTAAAAAACAATGTTACACAACAACAGGAAGAGCTACAAGTAATTGCAAGCAAGACTTTGGGGGGAGGGGGGTGGGAAGGTAAGGAGTTATTTCTGAAGTTCATTTAATCAGTAAAAAAAAAAGCAAAAAAAAATCCCTGGCATCTTCTCAGAAGTAGTATTTGGTGCAGACTAAGAGAAATAAGAAAAAAATGTTGAATTCAAACCAAATAAACCAAGATAATGCAAATGCATCTATTCTACTCTTCAAAACAGTAAGTAAAGTTATACTGTGTGTTAAACACAATAAATTGTGTATATTTGTCAAGTGCATAAAGCTATCTTTTGACACAATGTCATTTTTAGGGCATTCAAAAAATCGAATTAGAAGAATACTTATTTTTCAGCACTGACTGTATTTTAGAACTTTTCTTATGCTGACAGTTTTTCATTCAGTATAGACAAATTCTTTTCTACAGTTTAAGATTCACAACTTAGTAAAAACCATGCTCACAGAATCCTCCCTCAGAACTGATCCTGGTCACACTTGCAAGGGACAGAGAGTCTTTATATTGGCTGTTCTGTCCCCAAAACTGATAGACCGATGGTACAAGGGAAACTTCAGCAGAGTAGCAGTGTTTATGAGGGATGCCACATCTCTCTCCCAAATAACTCAGGAGAACTAAGAGAAATTGCAGGATTGTGTCCAGAGCTGGGAATTCCAGAGTAGGGGGAGAAAGTGTGCAAACATTGCTGATCCAGCATGAGCCCTGGAGACTGGAGATTTTGCCGACTTATTTTTCAGTTCATGTAAATCACTTTTAATGTCTGAAGTAGCTCCAAAGCTACAGTGAAGTCTCCTGCTTTCATTATTGGCAGAGACTTTTGTAAGCCTCTCTTCCCTTTGTCACGGACCACTGGAGAAGGCTTTTCCACAGGCATGGCTGTGCACAAGTGCAGCAGAGACCACAAGGCAACACAAGCTTCCTTGCATTGACATATTGCTGGTTGATCCACAGCTTTGCTGTGGGTCAAGTTAGGCTTGTCCTTGTGGTCTGCTGAATGTGGTTAGGCCAGCAAAACTGCAGCTGAAACATGATGCTGATGATACAATGTGGGCTGCAGGGCAGGCAGCATGGTGTGGGGGGCACTTGGACACATGCAAAGGTGGTTGTGCTGCCTGGCAGCTGTACATAGAGCTGGTACAGGAGTGCTGAACAGGGTAGGATGTAGGTTTCATTCTGCCAGGGCTTCGCAATATGTCACAGCCACTTCACTTTCAGATGATGAACAGATTTTTTTCCATTTCCGGCACTAATAGGTTCGTAATATCCTCAGGAGAGTTTTTAAATTAAACTAAGAAATTAGCATGTCTTTTAGAAGTTTTGCTCTTCAATGTCTTCCTTCTATCACATTGTTAGTATTGTGCTTGCAAAAGTGAGGAAGAGGAAATAAGGGTATGTATGGATAACTGGCTGATTTGTATAGTAGTGTTCTTTCATATGGCTGTAATCAGTTTTCTCCCTTCAGTCTCCCTATTTCAGTGTTTCTAGGTATCAGATATCTAAGATAAGCAGATATGTTACACTTTCCCATCTGAAGATGCATTCTTGCTTATTCTCTTATTGTCTATTGGAATGGCAAGGACACTGTCTATCCTTCAGTGATACACGCACTACTTTGGAGATTAAAACTTGTAGCTTTGAAGCATGGAACATTATTAAGACACCATGTTTGTTACTTCTTAGAGTTGGATGCTACTAATGATTGCTAAGGTTTGAAGAATATGAATGGACATTACATTATAGTTGCAGCTTGGATATTACACATGCCTGGTGCTATTGTGTATGAAAGCTTTAGTGATTGTTTTAGTGTTGTCAGTGCAATTACTGCAGTACTTCAGAGTGATGCAACCTGGAATACTGATGTCATGGTAACAATTGCAATTCACAAATCCCCATGTTCAGATTTTATGAACATGAATGTAGTAGCTTGTGCTGGTAACCAGAACAACAGCTCAATGGAAAAAGCATTAATTTTCTTTTGTTAGTGCATTCTATTAATGTAATTTTTACTAAGTAAAGCCATAGCTGCTTTAAAAGCTGGCCAGTGTAAATGTCAGTTATACTTTGAACTAACGGTTTTGCTCTTGCTTTGGCTCAAATGTTAGATATTTTTTACCGAACCTATGACTGCAGGAAAGCTGTTTGGCAAAAGATAACAATGAAAGATTTGGAAAGCAAATGGGTGTCTGAAATGTCAGCTACTGAAACTGTGAAAACTGTGTTTAATTTTGATCACGTGTTTAATCAAAACAAAGTGGAGAACTAAAAATAATATGATAGAAATGGGTAGTGTAATGAATAGCTGCAATATTGACATATAATGGATTTCAAAATACTTGAGAAGGCAATGTGCGTCAACAGAAAATAGAATTTTGTTATTTGATTTTCCTTGAATGTTCCTTCTTGGATCAAAACTTTTCATAACTCATGGATTAAAGACAGCTATGTCTTCGTTTTCTGTGATGAAAGGAAATGATTTCTGCCCTGACATTGGAGATCACAAGATTTTTTTTTTTTTTTCCCTTTTTTTTTTTTTTTTTCTTGTAAGATGTACAAAATGCAACGTTGGAATGTCTGGTTTTCAAAAAGAATATGGATGAGCAGGTCTTAGTTTTTCTCTTTCAATGTTTCATTTTATTGAGAGAAGGAAGTAGATATCTATATATAAAGGATATATATAAAGGAGATAGATACACCACTGGTCAGAATGTTGGAAAGAAATAAAACCTAAATAAAATCCTTTTCCTTTTTCTCTTTTTTCTTGCTTAGTAAAGATCTTGTGTGTTTGAAAGCCACTGTGCTTTGTTCCAGTCTCTGTCAGCTTACAAAGATATTACTGCTTGCTTCTTCTTGTAAGCAAACATGTTACTCAGAAAGTGAGATGCACTTCAGTGTCTAGAAAAGCTTAGGGGTTTTTATCAGTTAAATTCTAATGTATAGTTTTCTGTATAGTAAAATCTTCTGATTTATTATGGATACAACAGATAATTACAGACTCTTAAATACTTATTCTTTGGAATATTAATTTCCACAGCCTGGATTTATTTATTTTTATGTTCATGAATTCTCTTATTTAAACTCTGCCCTCGCAGAGAAGGATTAAAGATAACTCTAAGGCTATTAATAGCAATGTAAAGAACTGTACTAGTGAATTTGTTCCTAATTAGGATTCACTCTCTACTACAGTCCAGTGAAGAAAAATACAGATTCTTACGCTCTGCAGTTCACTCTTTCAGTTCATCAGTAAAAGCTGTCAGCAGGAATGGACACGTGCTGTGTCTCTACAACATCTTGGCTCATGGATTCCACTTTTATTGCTTCCTTTATATCGTCACGATGCATTCTTTATTCTCCTTCTCTTTTTTGAGATAACAGTGCCACCCTTTTAGATTATCCTTAACTGGTAGTAATGAACCTTGTTTCATGTGCAGAATCATATGTCAGTGAATAGAAATAGGTTGGTTTAATTAAGGAGAGAACTAAAACTTTATTTCTTTATCTGTAATGTGGGTGTACTTTCTTAAATCATACTACAGTTGTAATGCTTTAGAGATTTAATCTTTTAGCTGTCAGGACTCTCTTTGGCCTATTAACTCAGTTTGTTCTAATTGGAAGCCTATAATCTGCAGCTAGATAGTCTGAACATAAGGGTGTTTTTTCCTTGCTTAGTTTCTGAAAGTCCTGAGTATTTCTGCTGCAGTAGAAGTAAAATCTTTACTATATACCACAATCACTTTTATGATTTCATGATTATTACACAGAAAAAAACACCAAACAAAAAACATCAATAAATCCGCCCCTCCCACCAAAAAAAAAAGAAACAACCAAAAAAACCACAAAACAAACCAACTAAATTCTCTGCCTTCTACTCTCTACTTATTTAATGCTACCATGACTACCCATGTGTGGTACATTACATT
Organism: Hirundo rustica; assembly: GCF_015227805.2. Lineage (NCBI taxonomy): Eukaryota > Metazoa > Chordata > Aves > Passeriformes > Hirundinidae > Hirundo > Hirundo rustica. The sequence continues at coordinate 62,279,284 of NC_053488.1, read as the reverse complement.
ATTCTCATTCTGGGATTTATATTTTTGTGTGTCTGAGGTGCTGGAAATTTTGAATTCTTTATGTACTGTGCATAAGGCAGCCCACACAATGCAATCTCATTAATAAACTGAGCAATTTTAATGCTTAATTTGCTTAATTAGCTTTCTGCTGTGACAGTTTGTGTATATGGATTTAGCATAAAGAGGTTTTTTAATAATATTTGATGTAATTTCTGCTTTGAAATGAATGCATATTTATGTAGCATATATTTATTTTTGCTAGTCACTCAGGCACCATAGTGGTGTTTATTTTTGTTCATTGGAAGAAATGCTCAATATAAGTTCTGATATTCCTCTGTGGGAAATGTAGTATTTTCTGTAATGCACTAAACACAACTATTCCTGTGTGTACTACAACTCTTACGCAGGGAAATATTTATTCTTTCAGTTAATGTGTATGTTCATTTTGAATTTCTTAAAAAAAGGGAATTGTGCTTGCTTCTTGAAGTTTGGGTTTTTGGACAAGTGGTTTATATCACTTCTTAGGCAGACATGAATAATGTTTGAATGTGAGCAAGATCTAAGACCCAGGCAGTACTGAGTGTGGTGATCAGTGTCTGTGAGAGCATCACTTAGTGGTCATAAATGGTTTGATGTGTTCAGAATTGCTGTGGAGACTTTTAGTCTTGTATAACCTGTCACATACTTACAGTCGGCTCTGGAGAATGTGTAATTTCTGCAATAGCTTACAGTAGATGTTACCTGAAAAATAACTCCCCTGTATGTTGTTAGATGTAGGGAATTTCGAGTGTTTTGTTTTGTCATTGGTTGTTGTCTTTTTTTTTTCCTAAATAATGTTGCGATGCGTATGTTTCAAAGAAATGTCAGTGAAAAGGGTATTTGAACTTTAGAACATCTACACTTGGTACTTGACTGTAAGTGCTTTGTTTATCCTACTGTCGAGAAAACATATTAGCAAACAAGATTAGCCAAAAAGGTTCCACTCTGCAGTACTGTAGCAGAGTAGCAGTAAAAAGTAGCACACATTTTGCAGGAAGGGTTGCATATGACAAGTGTAACACTTGTTACAGACCATACAATGTAAATGGATGAGAAATAAATAGTAAAGAGAAAAATGGTGTTAGATAAAGATGGCGTTCCTTTCTTGAGTTAACACTGCAGTTACATGAATAGCAGAAGTGGAAATTAGATTCCTGTTTGCTGTGATCTCCTTTAGGATAACTTGTATAGTATATGAATACGCAGCAACTACATTCAAAGCAACTGTGATTTTCTGTTTTTAAAGAAATGTATTACTTCTACTGCTGCAATACCTCTGAATGGATAGGAGCATCTTGAAGGACTTAATGGCTTTGGTTTTGTAGTATCATCATGTTGTTTTTAAATTTTGAGGGGGAAGTATTTGATCTTAAAAACACTTTATCAAGAGCAACGAAACTCCTGCTATAAGCATGGGGAGGGGAATCATCAGTAGACCCTTTTTTTTTTTTTTTTTTTTTTTGTAATGGTTTTATCGGTGCAAAAAGGACACTATTTTAACTGTTAGGCTAAAAATGCAATTCTGCCCTTGGATTTTACTAACACCGTGAAAGAAAAAACAAAATACAGTGGTCAGTAGGTTACCTGGATATATTATAAATATTTGGCAGCAGTGTAAAATAAAGTATAATACTGCATATAAGCATATAACAGCACTTGCATAAAAATACATATAAAAGAGATGGATGAATAAAATATATACACTTGTCCGTGGTGTTTTGTAAAGCTGCTTTTGTTTAACTGAATAGATGTTAGGAATAGTACAAACAACTATGATCCTTGCTTATACATTAAGGCTGAGGTTTTTTATCTCCTGCCATTTTCCTTAGTACCTTTGTTTAAGAATGTAATTGGTGTGTTTCACAGTCCACAGATATTAAATAACAATGTTTAGTAAGTAGTAGTACAACTAATGTACCAATAAAGTATTAGTTGGCAGTATTTTAAATGTACAAAATTATGTCTCAAGAATATTATAGAGTCAGAGAATGGTTTGGGTTGGAAGAGCCCTTAAAGATCGTCTAAGTTCCAGCCATGGTGCGGTCACCTCCCACTACATGAGATTGCTCAAAGCCGCATACAGCGTGTCTTTGAACAAGACCAGAGATAGGGCATGCACTTCTCAGGAGGGCATTCTGTTCCAGGTTTCACTACCTTTGCAGTGAATAAATTCTTCCTAACATCTAATCTAAACCTGTTCTCTTTCAATCTGTTCCCATTCACCCTTGTCCTGTCCCTACTGTTTTTGATGAAGAGTGCCTCTTCAGCTTTCCTTTAGATCCTGCAAGATTGCCATGAGGTCTCCACACAACCTTTCCTTCTCCAGGCAGAACGGCCCCAACTCTCCCAGCCTGGCTTTGTAGGGGACATGCTCCAGATCCCTTTATCAACTTCAGTGTCCTCCTCTGGACTTGCTCTGAGGGTTCCATGTCCTCCTTATGTTGGGGACCCCAGAACCATGCAGGTGGGGTCTCAGCAGAGCAGAGCAGAGCAGAGCAGAGGGGCAGTGAGTACACACTGCTGGCTCATGTGGAGTTTTCCATCAGTCATCACTCCCAACTCATCCACAGGGCTGCTCTCAATCACTTCTCTGCCCAACCCGTGGGTGTGTCTGGGATTGCTATGACCCAGGTGTAGGACCCTGCACTTGTACTTTGTTGAACTTCTTGATGTTCACACAGTCCTGCTTTTCAAGCCTGTCTAAGGTCCCTCTGGTTGCCATCCCTTCTCTCTGGCATGTTCCTGGTGTCATCAGGGAGCTTGCTGAGGCTGCTCTTCACCAACAAAGGTGTTGAACAGTACTGGCCCCAATACTGACTCTTGGGGACACCACTGGCCACAGGTCTCCATGTGGACAAGGAGCTCTTTACCACAACTCTTTCCATGCAGCCATCCAGGCAGTTGTTTATCCACCAAGTGGTCCATCCATCAAACCCATGTCTCTCTGATTTGGAGACAAGGCTATCATGTGAAACAGTGTCCAAAGCTTTGCATTAGTACAGGTAGACAGGTAGACAATGTCGATTGCTCTGCCCTTATCCACCAGTACTGTAGCTCCATCACAGAAGGCATGTGTAAAGCCGTGCTGCCTCTTTTCAATCACCTCTTTGTTTTCCATGTGCCTTAGCATGGTTTCCAGGAGAATCTGCTTCATAAGCTTGCCTGGCACAGAGGCTGCTCTATATATCCCCAGGTATCCCACTTTTCTTTTTTTAAAAATGTGGATTATAGTTCCCTTTTTCTAGTCATCAGGAACTTCACCTGACTGCCATGATTTTTGAAGTATGATCGATAGGGGAGTAGAAATTGGTCTACCGCTTCCCTCAAAATGCACAGAAATTAATTTAATGTTAAATATACCTTATGCCTGAATTATCATCTTCAATATGTTACATCTAGCCCAAAAGAAATGTCTCGATTCCTGCCAGGAAGATGCAACCTCCCTAGCTGTGTTCTCTCCTTTAAAGGTGCTTCAGGATTTTCAGCACTAACGTAAATGTAGTTCTGTTGACTGAACCTATTAGAAATATTTTGTATACATTCTAAAATTTAAGTGCAAGTCCATAGTGTTTTTAATAATATTCATTTAATCTTTAAAATATTCTGCAATACTTGCCTTTCTTTAGACATTTTAGGATTGCTTTATTTTTCAAACACATTTTGCAGCTCTTTCTTACGTTAGAAAAATATGCTTTTTACCTTGGAATTCAGGTCCATTTTTTTGGGTCTGAACCCCAAGTGTCTACATTTACAACTTTAATTTGCTTTGCCGAAAGTGAAAATATTGTCTCTAGACTAATAGATATCAGTATTAAATTACGAGTTATGGCCTTTAAGCTTACCTGTATAATTTTCTTTTCACTAACGGCCCAGAAAATGAAACAACTATTTGTTCAATGCTACCTGATAACATTTTAAACAGCAAGATATCTGATGAGAGTCATGGTATCTTTCAATACATCCATCAGAGATCTCTTGTGCTTAACATCTCTTCTCACCACCATGTTCTTTTGAATGGTGAAGCTGCATTTTTCTTTGAATCAAAGCCAGGCAAGATGACCTCCATAGGATAGCAGCAGAAGGGGTACTTGATCTGTCTTTCTAGTGCTTCTCTGTGCATCCTGCCAGCTGCAGGAGAAATTCCACTTTTTGCATCTTTACATCTAAGGACCACTTCAAAATACTAGGTACAAAACATTTCACTCCTGCTGCCACAAATATTACAGTTACAAGAAAGAGCCTGAGGATTATAAGGATGAGATGTGAGGACTCTTCAAAGTGGATTAGTAAAGTGGATGGCAATCAAAGGAATGCTTTAGTGTTTGAGGCATTATGTGATTGACCTGAGCAGAACTTCTGATATATTGGGTAGGATGAGGGGAGGAGGGAAGAGATGGAAGAGAGAGGGAGGAAACAAAGAAGGGAGGGAAGGGGAGAGGAGGGAAAAAGTATTCATGTCTTGTAAACCCCCAGAAGAGATTATGAAAGGAAATATAGACAGCCGGTTTTTTCCTTGTCTTGAGGTTTGGATCAGATTTTCCTTATGTTGTCAAAATCACTGTAGAAATAATTACTGAAATATATACATTTAAAATAAATATTCCATATATTTTTTAGTAAGATGCTAATAAATGCTTTGTAGGAAAGCCAAAAATCAAACCCAAGCTTCAAAGGCTAAGCATCAACAAGTTTTTTAAAGGAGTGAATAATTTTGACTTTATCTTTTTGTTGAAAATTTTTGGTAGCTGTGCTGAATCTTGACTGCAGTTTGTTATTTGCTTGACTGAGGCAGACAGTTTCTTCCCCATCCTTCTCACCACTGTGTTTTGCAAATCTGTTTGGAAATGGTTTTCTACACTCTGCACGATGTATTCTACTACTGTAATTTACTTCTGCAAGGCAATTACTGACTTACCTAGGAAAACAGACATCTTCAGAATTTCACCTTCAGCCTTTCATTAATACCTCTATAAGTCATGCCTCTCTTGTGCATTAAAAATAGCATAACTAACTATATCCGAGGGAAACCTATGCCACAGATGCAGAAACATTTGAACTGAATACACAAGAGAGGGACTGGACCATCAGCAGTAGAAACACATCATCATGGTACAGAGTACAACACCATGTACCTTGTGGGATGCCCAAATTCTCTTTTAATTGTTCGGTATTGCTGGGAGTGAAAGTATGTTAGAGGCATAGCAGGCCCAGAAGTTTTGTAGGTTATGGAAAAGCAAAGAAAACTTTCTGTTTTCTTGTGTTATTGGCTGGCTGATATGCAACCAGAAGGAGAATTGGAGCTGCACCTACTTGTGCCAAAAACATGAGCTAATGGTCTTATAAGGACAAAAATTTAATAGTCTTTGCTTGAAAAAACATCTGTAGTATTGTATTTTGGCACACTGAAATGATTATCTCCTTCAAATGTGCTGGAAATACCTGAGCTAGAGATTTCCTGATTTTCATTTTTTTATCCTCCGGGGATTGTGTACCTCATTGCAAACATTAGCTGTAAACTCTGCTCCTTCACCGTTGCTGCTCGTGCATTCTCAATTTATGGTATTTATCAATTTCTTTTTGGACTGGAAGGCAGATAGATAGCTTTCTCTAAACTCTAAAATAAGTGACTTTGATTAAATTCAGCTTTAACTGTAAAATAACTGACCATCTATGTAAACATGTTATATTACATTGTTTGCTTTAAATTTCGTTAAACAGCTCTCTTGACAATGATCCTATTAAGCTATGTGAATGTGTAATTATTGTTAAATCATCTAATTATATTTTTTATTAAAAAATACTTAACTAGTTTGCTGACACTGTTTGAAATACATTAATCATAATCGCTTGAAGGGCTCAGTTTTAGATGTCTAACTAACAGACAAAAGTTTAATATATATAACAAAAATTGAGATAAAACACTATGTAGCATTTTATTGAAAGGATTCTGAAAAAAAGTTATTCTTAAATATTAAGATTAATATTTTTAAAATTAAATTATTTAAAGGTATTGTGATGCAGTGTGAGCAGAGATCATTTAACTTGGCACGACAAATAATTAAAAGGTAATCATGTTCCTTTTGAACCTTTAAGGTTCATAGAAATTACTTTCTCTGTTAACAGAGTTTGCTAATACGTTACTTTTATTTATTAGCAGCGTAAGCTCACCATGGTCTGTCTCCTATGATGCATTCTGCCCAGCACATTCAGGAGGAAACAGTCAGACTGAGTTCCAAGAAGCCTTCAGTAGTGTCACTATTGCAAAATATTCTGTGCTCTCTCATTCTTGGAACAATGTCTGTAGTACTCTTACTTCCAGATGATAGGTGCAGCTCAGCAGGAGGGTGAGACGGAGGTGGGAGTTTGTGCATTTAAGACCTCCCAGCGGTAAAAGTGGCAAACTTTCTAATAATAATCATCATTACCTATAGCATTGTTTTTATCCAGGCAGATAGTTCAACCTGTTGCATGAACAGAACCTCTTTCAAGGACAGGACTTATCAACAGAAGGAGTATTGCAGGTATGTCTGAAAAAATGTCTGTTGCATTAGCAGGCTTTCCATTTTTTTGAGTGTAAAAAGTAGAGACTGCTACATCTCAATGTCACTTCATCTAAAATTTGCTTTAAATATTGTATTTGTTCAATATTTAAATTAAAATAAAACTTAATGGATTGTGCAATTTAGGGTCATGTTTTGAAGCCAAAAAGACTAGTTAGAAGTGTCTACTCAGTTAAATGCTCTGTTCATCTCTTTTGAAACCTTTTTTTAATCAGTGTCCAACAGGAGTTAGTAGTTCCAGATTAATGCAAATTTGTTGCACATTTCATTTGGGCTTAAATCTGACTTTGGAATTGTAACCTAAATGGTGCTGAAATACTAAAATATGGAGGCCATCTAGACTCTCAAAGAGGAAGTATTTTACTAATAAAACCCTTTAAATCAAAAAATCCAACAGCCTAACGTGATCACAGAAAAGAGATGCTGGCTGTTCTTGGAAGACGTCTTTTTTGGTTTTAGTACAAAAGGATGATAAACATTTATTTCTGGAGTATCTTTTAGAGGGCCAGAGGAGAAGGAAGGATGCCAATTAGTACTCTGCATAGTGAGATGGTTTATTTAAAATCAGAGAAATATACCAAATGTTTAACAAAAGAATTGCAGTGGAATTGTTTATCAGCTTCTCAGCAAATTCTTTTTGGATATGCTAAATATTTCAAATTACTTTTCAGAGCGATAATGTCATAAGGGCTTTTTTTTTTTTTTTTTTTTTTTTTTCCTTCCCCCCACTTTAAATATAGTGGTTATCAATGTATTAGAAAAGTGTACCTAGGAAAGTATTTATGAAAATATGTGATTTTTCTAAACCTACAAGGGAACTTTTAGTCTCCACAGTCTCCATGGTTAGCATTAATTAACATACTTTTAGGAATTCTACATTCTATTTACCTAAATAGTTAAGAGCTTGGACAAATATTTAGCATTCATTTAAATTAATATGATTTCTAATTAGGCAAATCACTGTATTTGTAGTCATCTTGAATTACTGCTTATATCAAAGGTTATTATGTATGAACTAAAATATCTAAGATTTTGTACAATTGCATTTACAGCTGGTTTACAACATGTTTATTCAGAAAACATTAGCAATAATGAGAATACACAGATTAACAATTCCTTAGTTTTTATCAACATGCAGCTGTTAGATGTTTTGAGAAAGAAAAGCAGTAGTAAGTGCAAGGAGTGTTACTGAAACATGTAAACAAAGATTTCATATTAATTTTCCTGAGTTTTCTACAGGGAAGACTTTTTTACTTTTATTTACATACATATTTAAGCATAGAATGCTGATTAGCTATTTGTCTTTTAAATTTTCTTCTTTGTGCTAATGAATTTAAAAGAACTTTATGCAGAATTATGTATCAAATGTATATCGGATGTGCCCAGCTTATTTTGTTTTCCTTATCTAATAACATAAAGCTAAAATTTGGATATTCTTCTTAAATAGTCATGCAGGCTACATCTACCATGTAAAACCTAAACTTGAAGAGTAAGGAAAAGAAAGCAGTATAATTGCATCAGTCTAACAGTAGAGGAAAAATTGCTAATTTCCCATTTTCTTTGCGAGTCGTGAAATCAGATTTTCCTTCTATTTTAAAATGCAGTCTTCAGTCGTTTCTTTAGTACTCGTTCTGAGTCTTATTTCAGTGTTCAGGACAAGGTGTCCCAAATCTACTTGTTGGCTCTCACAGTCTGCTTTTGAACAGTTTCCAGGGTAGCACTGGTTAGCTAGTTAGCACTGCTGCTCATAGAGCCATGCATTGGGCTTGCTATTTCAAGTCCATGGACTGGTTTGCTATGCTTACACAGTATTGCGCCTGAATTGCAGTTCTTCTTTCAGCCTGGGTAGCAAGCTACATGTGAAATAATCGCATTACTTGCCAGAGTTATGACAAGTGTCATCATTCTGTGATGGTCTAGATGTGACAAAATAGATTTAATCTCCTTTCTTTTTAGTGAAATTATTTGTTTTCCTATATTGCCAAATATGAGTATTTCACATCTCTCATTTCCAGTATTTCACTAGAAGTGTGAAATTCTGATGTCATTAAAAAGGAATGCTGACTTGTTTCAATTAATATTTTAGGACAGTTTTTTGTTGTTGTCACAAATATTATTTGAACTTGCTTTTCTCAGAAGAATTTTTGTGTTTGTTACTTTATTTTCTCAGGGTTTCTCTTTGTTTATCATAGTTTTATCAGGATTCTTCTGTGTGTGAAAAGAATTGTAATTGTACAGTTCATCATGCTATGAACACATGCTACATATTTGCCTTCATGTCTCTCTCTGATTTTCCAAACAGCATCCCTATGAGACTTCATCCAGAAGAGTTCACAAAGGAATTACCACAGCTATGTCAAATTCTTAAAAGGGAACATGGGGAGCAGATTGCTGTAAATTCTTTTTTATTTCTTATTATTTCTTGATGGCCAAAAAAAAAAAAAAAAGTATTTTTTAAAAAAATATTTTGAATGTGGGCTTCCCAGTTTGCTTTGCATGAACTGCTAATTCAGAATCATGATGCTGAGTTGTTAGATTCTCAAGACCCCAGCATAGTCTTCAATTTTCGTTGTACATGTTTCTTTCCAGCCTAACTTGGTGTTCAGTCTACTTCAAAATGTAAAAGAACAGTTGAGCAATGTCTGTCACTGAAAATTAGGCATTTTTAATTTAATTTATGTACGGAGGCTAAGCTTGAATGTACTGCATCCAGCTCTAGGGTCCCCAGTACAGGAAGGACATCGATCTGCTGGACCAAATCCAGAGGAGGGCTGCTGAGATGACCAGAGGGATGGGGAACCTCTCCTGTGGGAAAAGGCTGAGAGAATGGGGATTGTTCAGTCTGGAGAAGAGAAGGCTTCAGAATGACCCCATTGCAGCCTTCCAGTACCAGAAGAGAGATGGAGAGAGGCTTTTTAGAAAGGCATGTAGTGGCAGTAAAAGAGGAATGGCTTCAAAGAGTGTAGGTTTAGATTAGATCTCAGGAAGAAATGAATTACTGTGAGGGTGATGAGGCACTGGAACAGGCTGCCCAGAGAAGCTGAGGCTGCCTGCTTCCTGGAAGTGGTCAAGGCCAGGTTGGATGGGACTTTTAGCATACAGATCTAGTGGAAGTTGTTCTTGCTCATGGGCAAGGGGTTAGAATTAGAGGATCTTTGAGTCCTTGTCCAACCTAGGCCATTCTGTGACTTTGTGTTAGTGTGCTCTAAAGCATAATACTAGTTTGCTGAAATTAACTGATGTATTCTTTACTCAAAAGTTTGTGGTGGCAACAATGACTTCATGTGTGTTGCCATCCTTTGCTTAGGACAGGGTTGATCTCTTAGATGCCCTAACACTGACAGGCTTCACACCTTTGCCGCTGCTCTCTTAAGAGAAAGCTGAACTAACCTGCCTGGAAGTTTGTATTTACTCAAATACGGAATTAATCCCTAGTCCTTTCCTTCAGTATTTTAGCATAAACAGACATTATTTATTAATACAGCTTCATATATGAAGATGCTGATGGATATATTGTAAAAACAAGCAAAAAAACCAATCCACAACCCAGTTGCAAGAATGAGTAGGCTTCTGTACCTGCAGTCTCACAAACAGCTACAGCTTGAGTATCATGCAAGTTCATTAAACACTTTGTCTATAAAAGCATCTGGGTTTTTTTTCTCAAGTAGAAAGAGGTGTAGGTGGCATATCCGTGTAGTGAAGGTGGGTAATTGGAAGATATTACAGGTGCCAAAAACGATGCAGATTGAAGGAGATACAGACATGTTCACTGTAGATAAGTATGTCAAGATCTACTTAATACAAAATCTACTAGAAAGTTCTTGAGTTAGAAATTGTTTGAGGATGGAATAAGGTTCTACACAAATATTTCTGTGACTTTTCTAGTATTCTTGCCTGAGCACCTGCTTTTTGTAATTTTTCACAATATTGTACTGAGTAGACCACTTGTCTCTCCTGCTACAGCTTTTCTTTTGCTTTCTTTTGGCAATTTTTTAGATTGCACAACTTTATAAACTTGTTTCTAGTCTAACTTTGGTTCTGTTTCTTCCTGATCTGGAAGCTGTATTCTCTGGGGATTGGGGGAAGTTAAGGGGACAGGTGGCACTGTAGAAGGTTTGCTGTAGGAAAATACAAAAGATAAGACCATGACTGAAGCTGAAATACAGGCACATGAAAAAAGGTTCCTATTTTGCTGTTATGCAGCTTAAACTGTAAAGGGAGATATTGGTTCTCTCACTGTTAACATGGACCTCTTTTCATTTGTTTTTAACTCTGGGGTGCTTTGGGACTTACAGGCACTTGGTAAGGAAGCTTGGTAAGCTTTGTTTGCATCCTCAGATACCACAGAACTAATCACAGAATATTCTGGGTCGGAAGGGACCCACAAGAATCATCAAAGCCATTCTTAAGTGAATGGTCCATACAGGGATCAAACCCACAATCCTGATGTTCTTAGCAGCATGATCTGACCAGCTGAGCTAATATCACGTTCCCCATGTATATTGAAAACTCATTTTTGTCTATGAAGTTCTAATAACTGTACAGGAAATAATAAGCTAAAGTGATGTCAATGTAAATAGCTTGGCAGCTTGTCCAGAAGATTCCGGTACTAATTATAGCAAGTGAACAATTTCTTGTAGGATTAGAGATGCAATCATGAGATGTTATATACTCGTATATATATATAGTATATATACTATATATATGAGATGTATACTGATATAGCATATTTCCCAGTCCTTTACTTAAACGCAAGAGCAGCCACTTCATGGTACAGCTGATTGCTCTTTTATTCTTAATTACATATTTATTTTTGTGGCTTGTCAGGTAATATTGCACATAAAATTGCACATAAAGTGTAATATTTGTCTGTTTCAATCTTTGCAAATTTTTGGCATTGCTTTAAAGAAAAAAAAAAAAAAAAAAGGAAACCCAAACAAAAAAAATCCACCACCTTTTTATTCCATTTATTTGATTCACTTAATTTTGTTCATTTCACCACTAATTTCTTTAGTTCAAAATAAGAACTACTCTCATGACATGTTTTGATTTGATTTAAAATCAAATTCAGAATCTGTCCATGATTATTCATTTTGTCCATAACTTCATTTCCAGCAAACTTTTAAATCTCACTGCTGCACAATGCTATGGTGTAGTACGAAAGAGTAATACATGAATTATACCTATTCCATCTCAGAAGTAATATCACCTTAGTTCCATTCTGCTTATGCAGCTTTTTTGAGAGCTACTAGCCTGTAAAGAAGCAAGTAATAATAATAATAATTTAAAAATCTATTGTAAATCCATGTGAATCTTTGAAAAACATAAAAAAATGCAAATGCAAGTATAACATTTTTTATCTGTGAACTTAAAAAGTCAGGAAACTTTAGGTGTATATTAATTTCCTTCCTGAAAAGCAATTTGCTTTTTTATTTAGGGGTTGCAAAAAACGCTCACAATTGTCTCTAGTGGATTGAGGGTAGACAGTGGATTAAATATTCACTGAACATTGGTACTTTCCTTTTAATAGGAGGAAAAACAAACCTGATGAAGCATTTATTGTAAGGAGACAACAAAACTCTCCATAGATGTATTTTTGGATGTGTATTAGTTAATCACACAAAGAAACAGTGTAAAATGTGGTTTTGTGACTAATTGTAGAGACACTTTTCAGAGACATTTAGGGATACAAGTAAGTACAAGTACATGTTATTTTTGTGTCATGCTTTAGTCTTATGATTACAAAGTTAGATTCTTGGATTGAGATCCTGGCATCCTGTGAGAAATACACGAGTTTTAAGTATCAGCCTAATCAAGTTAGGACATTTTCCCATGAAAGGCCTTCGACAGAGTAGGTAAGAACTAGACAAAACTTACAAGTACAGCTCAAACAATGGAAATATTAGGTCAGCATAGGCTGCTTTTGATAATCACAAGACTTTTTCTTGGACTAGATTCTGAAGTTCCTTTAAACAGGAACTGCAGTTTGACCTCAGTGGAAAAGCAATACTTTATGCTAGCTCTATATTTTTAAACAATTTTATAGAAAAATTTGGCAACATTGAGGATCAGGTTAACTGTAAAATATCTTTTCATTGCCAAGATATTGGAAATTGTTGCCAAGTTCAGTGGGCTTTTGGCATTTTTTTATTGTTAATTTGTGTTGAATAGTATTTTTTTCCTTTTTACCTGAACTTGATTTTACTGATTAATTTTCCATGCTCTATTAGTTGCAACATAGAATATCTGAGTCCAAATGCATGTTGCTAAGGGTGTAATCTCAGATTTTGATAGAGAAATCCAACTCTGGGCACCTAATATTGTTGTCCCATACCAACCCAGAAAGCAGATAAGAATAAACAGATGTCCTGGTTAATTCAGGAGTGTCACACTGGATTTTACAGAGCTTGAAGCCTCAGGATACTGCTGGCAGGGTAGAGGTGGGCATATCTGCAGAGCTTAAATCAGTTAATGACTAAGAAGATCCTTGGGTTATAAAATTATGTATCCCCAATATTTGTATATATGAATCAAGTCCTGTTTTATTCAGAACTGAAAAAATGGACGCATTTCAACACAACCAGAGCAATTTTTTCTGGTTTTAGATTTTTTTTAAAATTAATATTCTCTCTCTTACTTCGATGGAAGATGCATTGTCAAATGAGGGCTGTTTTTTTCTCAAATTGCTTTTTTCTTTTTAACTACAGCAGTTTCACTGTGTTAGTCATGGGTTTTCATGTTGCTTTTTCATCATATTTGAATTTTACCTTCTGGGGCAAAAAAGTGAAAGAAAAGAACAGTACACAGAATCACAACTCGTGGTGGGAATGAATCTGGACAGATAAACTGTGTTGTTGTATTAGAGCCATTTTATGCTGGATTTATGTTTTAGAAATGGATAAGTGACAAAAAAAATTTCAATGTATACTACACATTTGCCCAGAAGGCATGAGATAAACTCTGTAGTCATTAACTTGAAGGGAAGTTCATAACAGGCTTTCCTGTTACTCTTGAGAAAAATTTCCTCTGTAATGCATAATTGTTCTATTTCTTTGCGTGCCAGGGAGTTTCTTTGGTTTATGTTTCATCAATCCATTCTATCACTCTTATCGTTTAATAAAAGAGGATAAGATGCAGTAGGATATTTAGATATATATAGGCAGACCCTAATATTTACACAAATCCATACTTAGCTTGCAAAGGAATGTTTAAATTTCAGGCTTACTGTCCAGAACTTGATTTTCTTTTCGTTGTTGCTATTTCCTTCTGAGAAGTTCTCTCTGCCTTATTTTGCTTATGTAATGGAAGGTGAAAATAAGAGTTCTTTCATGTGTAAACTGTCAGTCTTGAAATGAATTTTGGTACAGATGGGGTTTGTCTACCCATATTCTGAAATTTTCAAGAGTTCTTATATGCTGTACCCTGGAAAGGATGTGTGGGATGGGACAGTTATTGGACAACTCTACATTTCAACTTCTAGAATAATTTATTAAATCCTTACTATTTTAGGGATTTAATGCCTGTTTTTAAAGAGTTTTTGGTTGGTTGGTTGGTTGGTTGGCTGGTTGTTTTTTTGTGGTTTTTTGTTTGTTTGTTTGTTTGTTTGGGTTTTTTTTTTTTTTTTTGGTTTGGGTTGGGGTTTTTTTTTTCCTTTTTTTGTTGTTGTTGTTGTTTGTTTTGTTTTTGTTTTTTAAGAAAAAAATAGAAATTTAAGTGCAACATAGTACTAAGCTTTGAACAGTGAATAAATGAGTTGTTTATTTGGTCTTTTAGGGAAAAAGTATTGTAAAGTTTCTAAAAAGATGCTTGAAAGCTCTCTGAATGATGCTTATTTGAATGTTGCTGGTTTTAGGAGAAGGAAAGCACTAAACTGAATTTTGCTGCCTATGAATTTTTATGAATTATATATTATGCTACTTAGCTAACTTAGCTTACTGTATGAGCAGTGAAAGCTAGAGTGCTTTTTCATTTTACGGTGGTTTTGCTTTTATTATTTACCTTTTACTACTGGGTGTGTAAGAGGGTGACTGATTTGACTGAATAAAGAGTCATTGCCCTCAGTAGTGACTTTCACTTTTTTTGCAGTTAATATATGGCCCATGTGCCTAAAAATAGTCTTAGTTTAAAATCATTAGTAACAGTACCAAATTATTAAAACCAGGAAGTAGTAAAGAAAGTTTCTGGGACACAATGGCCATGTCTGGTTTTGTTTCACGTGTGCTGGGTTGCGTCCTCCAGAACATCACAGATCTCTCACAAGGACCCTAAGCAACGGCACAGGTTTTTATTCACGCACCAAAATTAGTTAGCAACATTTCAGCTACTGATTACTTTATGTACATCCTGTGAGGCTGTGAGGAAAAGAGGTCAGTTTTTAAATGTGTGTTAGTGCTGCTTCCTGTGGTACTTGTTGTAGTTACGCATAGCTTGTAACTACAGTTGTTCACCTGGGTACTGAGTTAAATGCAGTTTTCAGTATGGGCTTTTAACTGTCATACGAAAAACTTCTCTACTAAGTAAATGAGCCCGTGGTTTCATGCCCTATTAAAAAATCAGTAGAAAAAAAGAGTCTTGAAGAAAAGATCTAACAATATAGAATCTAAAAACCGAATTCTGTGAGGTCGAGGAAAACTTCCAATAAAGTGCATGAGTTCTTAAGTACCTGTAAGTAGAAACCAAGCAACATTTTCTCTCTCAGCAAATGCTATTTCAGGATTTATGAGGATACTCATAAAGGGAGATAATGCAAGAGAGAATTTGTTTCTCAGGGTCTCTTTTTTGTTAAAAAAATGTCAGAAAATTGTGTATCAAACTTATGATTCCAGGTGTATAATGTCACCTACACAGATAATGTATATTTAAATCGTAGAGTGTTTGAAAGGTAAGAGCTAAAAGATATTCTGAAGAATTTTTGGGTTCAGAAGCTATCATGTACAAGCTAAAGATGAATGATTTTTGTCTCCTGCACTGGAAGGCAAAGCATAATACTGAACAATTACATTTCACTCCCTATAATATTACCAAGTAAACCCTGGAGGCAAAGAAAGGGAATGTCATTCTAGACTGTTTCAAGTTATGTTTCTCTTGTATTCAGGTGATGAGCTAGCAAACTAGCCATCCCCGTCATTATTGTTGCCATTATTTTTATTATGATTATTTTATTACCTTGACAAGAAAATAGAAATAATGCTCAAAAAATTTGGATGCTTCAGTTCTGGGGAGGACACGCTGATAACGGAGAATGGTTTTGTTTTTCTCTGCCTTCTCTGAAGCATGCTTTTCTCACTGTTCTCTCTCTGGCTGTTGTGCAGGTGGTTGACCAGATTGACACACTGACATGTGATCTGCAGCTGGAGGACGAGATGACAGACAGTTCCAAAACAGACACACTGAACAGCAGCTCCAGCAGTACGACAGCCTCCAGCTTGGAGAAGGTCAAGGTGCGAGGCAACGTGCCCCTCATCAAGCCCCCAGTGCACCCCTCTGCCATCCTCACCGTGCTGCGGAAGCCAAACCCGCCCCCTCCTCCTCCTCGGCTGACGCCTGTCAAATGTGAAGAGCCTCCCAGGCTGCCTCCTTTGGCCAACCCAGTCAAGACTAATGGCACCCTGCTGCGAAATGGGGGCCTGCCCGTTGGGCCCGGCCGCATCGCGAATGGAGATATGTGCTGTATACCGAGCAGTAACTTGGAGAAAGTCGTGATGCAGCCTCTGGTGCACAGACCTGAGAAAGACCAGTGTCCTCAGCCAGGAGCGAGGGAGAGGGTACGATTCAGTGAAAAAGTGCAGTACCATGGCTACTGCCCTGACTGTGATGTTCGGTATAACATTAAAAACAGGGAGGTGCACTTGCACAGTGAGTCGGCCCGGGCTGCAGGAAAGCTTCCACACCAGTGCCCTCCTCTGCCACCTCCTGCACCTCCATTGCCTCCATTTCTGCTGGAAAATGGAGGGTTGGGGATAAGTCCCAGTAATAGCTTTCCTCCTCCGAGACCTGCAACTGTGCCTCCACAAACTGCGCCAAAACCCCAGAAGACCATCTTGAGGAAATCAACCACCACAACAGTGTGAAGTATGCCCATTGTAATAACTCCTTGTTTTTTCCTATATATAAACATAAATAGGTAATGAGCACTTTCTACTTGAGCAATAAAAAGACCCAATGTATTACACCCTGTGTCCAGTGAAGTGGCATAAAAATCACATGGTAAGTACAAAGAGGAATACTTCTTGATCTTATTTGTACTCACCAAAAAATACCCTTATGGCAAAGGGTACTGAAAAAAATACTCATTCTTTAGCACACAGGTTGCAAACACCTGTAGCAGTTTCTTATTTGTAGCATGGTTTAAAAGACAGTGAAAAGAAAGTTCAATGTGAAAATACTGAGTAGTGATATGTGATAGATTTCAGTCTGTCTGACATAAGACAATAACTGTTTCTCTCCTGGATTTTGGCACTTTTCAAATGTCTTTTGATGGAACAAAGTGGAGTACCAGGTAATGTACCTTTGATGACTTCTAGCAGATGCTTTTTTTCCTCTTCCTGAGCGCTTGAGCAAACTCAGTGTATGTGGGGTGGTTGCAGTAGTAGGTAATCACTGGACTTTCAGCAGCTTGGTCGTTGGTGGGGAAGTAAAGAAATAACTGAAATATATGTTGGTGTGGCTCTGGAAAACTGAGCTGCTGTTTGTTTCTCACTTGCTCAGTGCATACTGCTGATGTAGTAGTGCATCACTACAGAGTTTTGAGATGAGCAGGGATGGTGCCATTAAGTTCCCCTCTTTTCTCCATCTGCAAAATGCTAGGGATATTTTCTCTCACTGTGCAATGGCAGTAGACTGAAAAAACAAAGCCCAGTCCCGTCTTTTTCCCAAAGCTTTTGTCTGGTGCAAATCTTCTTTTTGAAGACAAAGAAAATGTTGCTTTAGGCCTCCAGGGACATCCACTTAATGCATGTAAAGAGCTTTGAAGTTGAAAAGCTCTGTGCAATTATGGAGCATTAACATGCAAAACAAGATATTTTTCATGTTATCACAATTTGATAGTGAACCCAATTAATATTCTTACTAGTTGAAAAAAAGTCCTCATTGTTTTTAATTCTTTTATGAGAGAATAGAGAATATCCTTTTATTCTCACAAAGAGAATTGCAGGGACTTAGAATATATATAAAAAAAATCCAGTCAGTGAAGAAAATCGGATAATAAATCTGTTATTTACAAAACATAATAATAATAATAATGCCAAAATAATCTCAATGGCCAACAGCAAATGAAATATTAAAAAAAAACCCAACAACTATGCTTATTTCAGCTGAAATACAAATGGTACTTTACGGCAAAACAGAAAAAAACCAGACAAAACAGATTTTAAATTTTAGTTTCATTTACGTCTAGTAATAGTTATTAAACAGATACATATGTTTCCCTGTATACATATTTTAGTATTTAAATCAAATCATAAGAATAATTATAAAAAAATTCCCATCAGATGACTAGTACTTGTAAACCTTTGCAGTAAGCAAAGATTTTATTTGGAACAAATACACATCCAAGGTCTAAAGCTTCATGAAGTATTCCCTGCATAAAAGGCAAAGAAAGGAAATCATCTTAAATTCTTAATCATGCTTTCCCCTCATGCCTCCATGTGTTTTTCATGATGCACTTTACATTTGGTATTTTTTGACTGTACTTAAGCCCATGAGAGCTGTTGCCAAGTGCAGTAAGTCCAGGAGGAGCAGCAGGAGGCAGTAACTTGTTCTGCATCTGTGTGACATCTTTCCTGCCTGAGTCAGTTTTTTGGCAGGTGGACTCTGCTCACATGCTGGGACTCCACAACACCTCCCTTACTCATATGTTGAAAACTGCTTTTAAAATCATTGGAGCAATGTGCGGACCACATTGCATAGCTGCAGGTTTTTCTTTTAAAAAGAAAATTCCTGATGTCCTTACTTTATCTGTACTATACAGATCATACACACCTGTTGTGAGCTAGTTTATTATGGTTTTTTTCATTCTTTAGCAATCTACTGTGTATGAGAAGTAAGATAATGCAAATCAAATATTACACAAAAAATATTAAAGGAAATAACCGGTCATTGTAGGGGATTATGGTTTGGTGTATATGTGTTACCTCAATTGGCTTAATTTTTCCCGTATGAAGTCACTTCTGATAGCAGAGCACAGCATTTCTTCTCTGGGCTTGACAGTTTCATGAACATGTTAGCACCTCCAAACTGGATGCTGTACTCAGTGGATGTGCATTGATATACATATAAAGTTCCGTTTTGTTACAATTCTCAGCTCTGGAAAGCTTAAGCCTCATCCGAGTTTCAGCAATTAATGTTCAGTTTCAGTACCCAACATCTTACATCTCGTTCTTTGTCTTCTCTTTCAGAAGTGCTTTCTTGTCTTCCCCATGCCTCATAAATATCTTCATATGATATGACTGTGCCATGAAAAGGTGCAGCTTTTCAAATGCAATGCTATCTTTGGCCAGAAATGCAGTTTCAAAATGTGGTGGAAAAGTACTATTTTTCTGCAAAGTTTGACAACCCAACATGTTCCACAGTCTCGGTTAAATCGTAGTACAAGCATTGAATCAATTATGTTTTAAAGAGAATGTCTCTGGCCTGTGTCCTATTGTAAGGTATTTTTGTCAATGTAATATTTTCACATTAATAATGTGTCAGAAAAAAATTAAGTTTAAAAAAGGTAAACTTGTAAAATGTGGAAAACAATTAACTTTAAGCAGCACTGTTTGGAAACTGCTGGTAGAAATGGCATAGTATATTAGCATAGTTGGTGAAACACTTTTGCACACCTAAAAACCACTATGCTTTACATCTTGTTGAGAAAACCCAATAAACTACCCAGAACTGGACAGAAGTTGTCTGTATTTGTCACGTAAATGTAATATTCTCTGAGATTACATTTAGTATTTTGCAAATATGTTAGTACAAAACGAAATTCCAGTGACAGTACTCAGAGCTTTAATTCAATGTTTGCCATCACTTCTGTCTGCTGTCTAGCTTTGATTCCCTAAGGTATTTTAAAATCCGAACTGTCCAGATCTAGACTTCTCAAATAAAAATAGGAGAAGGTGATTTCTATCAATTTAATGAAGGGGACAAGCTTAGGAAAATTAGAACAAGAAATGAAAATTACTTAACTTGTAATAATGGCATTCATTAAAAAAACTAACACATGAATGTACTGCAAGAAAGGAAAACTGGGTGAGTAAAATCCAGTAACAATCCTTTTGAAGGATTGGAATCTTCAAATTTTGAAGGTAGGAATCTTCAAAAAGATCATGGATCTTTCTACCACCTGGTAAAAGTCACTGTTCTTCCTTCACTCTTGTCACATGAAGTTGTCACACCTTTCATCATATCATCCATTTTTCTTAAAAACAAGAAAAATTCCAAATCTTCTGTGATGTTTTTATTATTGAATCAATATTTTATTTAAAATATGAAATAAAATAAGTCAGGTATGCTACAGCTTTTGTTATTAGCTTTCTTCAGATAACTTGTTTATTGTTTTTGAAGCAAAGAGCAGTGTGAAATCTTTCATTACCAGAGAGATTTGTATATGGATGTTTGCTCAGATCACTTTCTTTTCCATGTTCTAATTATGACTTTCCTTTCAGTAATGCCACAAACAGTAATTTTACATGTGCATAGGAAGTCATACTGTGGTTGCTGTGTCACTTGTCTGACATAGTCTTTAAGGAGGCGTGAATATTGGGCACATATTTTTGCAGAGGCAGCAATTCTCACACTCTATTTGTATATATCCTGTGAACTGTGTTTTTTCAGGGGCTGTATGTATGTGTTTAGAAGCAAAATACCTATCCACTGCCCAAACTAATAATAATATTGAAAGCATCATGCTTTCAATAGGTGCAGAAAGGTGTGCACTGTCAAGTGAGATGTGCACACAGGCATGTGGTAGAAATGTCTGTGGTAAACCTTGCTAAACACAATTGCTACAATTGCTACTCAATCTGAAAAAATATATGGAACCTGTTATATAAACACATTGTATTTTGTAGGGATGTTTGTGATATATCTCACACAATATTTATGTGCTGCAGCGTAAAATTTCTGTATCTGTATCAGCACAGACCACAACTGAAGCAGCAGCAGCAGCGAGTGGTGTATCATGTGTATCATGAGTACTGGCTCAGTATCATGTGGAACAGTGCATGCAAACTGCAGTACATCCTCATCTTTGGTTGCAGTTATATGCTGATGGTTTTTAGTTGGGAAAAAATAGAAGAGATTTTATTTCAATTACCTGTTTTATGGTGGCAAATATTCCCAGAGAGCAAGTTTCACCATGAGTCATAATTTTGGCAAGGGATTTATAGTAATCCCTCTTGGGATGGTTCTGGGGAGCACAAGCAAACTGACTTTAATTTCTGATCTTAAATGATTTTTCATGTCTCTAACTCATGCTGGTCAAAGAACTCTCTTGTTAGCTAAGACTGGAGCTGTTGGGATAAATGGACCTGACCATGTACTGCAGGAGAGAGGCCTGTGCTAGAGTCAACTGATGCAAGTCTGCTCCTGTTCTCTGTGCCCTCTCATTTTTTCATGTATGGCAACGTTCTCATTGCTACATGGTGGGAGAGTTTTGTGAAGAAATTAGACATGCACTATGTTCATCAGCTGAGCTGTATTGTTCCAGTGGTGGAGCATGGCTGTATTTAAGTTGCCTGGTCCTTCATAATGCCAAATGTTTAGAAATTTTGAAGCAAGGGTTTTCTTATTTTTGAGGTAATCATTCTCCTGTCAGATTATACAAATAAGATGAGAATCGTCATGAAGATATGATGAAGGTGGCCTAGAACTTTTCATACTTTGGGGGACTGGGTTTATTATTGCAAGACTATGTATCTTGAATTGCATGAAAATGGGTTTTATAGACAGGTGAGAAAAGAGTAGGACATAAGTTGCACCTGATAGCCAGCCAAGAGAAGTACTTTGAGGAATGAGTAAAACCAGAATAATTCTGCTTCCTTGCTTGGGAAGGATAAAGAGTGGAGGTCCAGGAATTGCTACATCTTCTCCTCATGACAAGAGATTATTTCTTTAATTCCTGAAATATTGGATGTGTATGCTACAATTCTTTAAGGAACTTATCACAATCTATCTCGTTGTTTGTAAATCATAGTCATGAAAAAAAAAAGTTTTTGTAAGAGCTTTCTGATACCACAGCTGTCTCTAGATGTTGTCTGATGTTTTGACTAACTTCTTATGCAATCTTTCAAGCAATAATGGGACAAATTACATAAGAAAGAAAAATAATAGGCAAATTATGAAGAAAGAATTTCAACAGATGTGTTTGTGTATTCCTCAGCGGTGCTTACATGATGATAACAACAAACAACATCAATATGAGAGCCTGGTTGTTTTGGGTTTTTTTTGTATAGTGTTCTTATCACTCCTTGAAAATCTTGAGTGGTGAGATTAATATGATGATTATATTAAGAGGTAAGAAAGGAAAAAACAGTCAGTGACAGAAATTCTCATAGAAGTGTTTATTTCCTTTCCAGTTCAGTACTGGATTTGCCTAAGTAAAAGTTGAGTGTGTTGGTGTCCTTGGATAAATTAGCATGTGAAAGCCAGAACATTATCTTTTTTGTATAAATCTCTATTGCCTAAAGAATACTTTGGTTTTCCTTTTTTTCAAATACAGTGATGATTATATACTGGAGTTAAAAAATTGTCTATGATTCTATACCCCTTCAAATCAAGTTTAAAGCTCTCTCAACAAGTCCTGGTAAGTCCTGAGCTAAGATCCTTTTTTCCTATACTTTGCCAGTAGGCTTGGTGTTGTATAAACTAACCTGTAATCAAAACCCCCAAAATTCTGTTGGTCACACCAGTCTTTAAGCTAGGCCTTATTCTTCATGATTTTTCCATTTCTTACCCCATCGTTCTGTGCCAATGGGAGGACAACAGAGCTTGTACTCCAGATCCCTTGACCAGTAGTCTCAAGGCCTTGGGGATGTGCTTGACTCTGAAGCTTTCCTGATGGGATTTCATTGGTGCCTACCTGAACAGCTGATAGAGGCTGATAATCAGTGGGCTGTACCAGGCTGGGTTGTTTCTTGGTGATGTCTCTTACGTGGGCCTCAGGGAGGCAACACACCTCCATGTGGGTTAGGTCTGGTGGGCATATTGGGCCCTCCATTTCTCTCAAAAGGGAGTCACCGGTGATTACTACCCTTCTTTTTATTTAATTCAGGGTGTATTGCTGGGGGCAATCCCTCCATCCCAGAAGAACCTTAACCCCCATTCTCATTTCCCTGGTCCCTGGATTCCAGTGCCTCATACCAGTTGTTTAAGACAATTGTGAAGGTGAAGCAAGTTGGGAGGGAATTCAGTACCAGGCATGGTCCAGGAGAAGAGTGAAGTCAGCACCTTGAATTTTATGAAAGCAACATATCAGCTCCTTGAGAATTTAATCAGTGAGCACACCTAGGAAACTGGGACAAGTGAGAACAGGACTGGAGGATCTATCCATAGAACGCAGGAGCTCTCATTCCCCACATTTAAGAAATCTGTAAAGTGGAGCAAGAAGTCAGCATGGATGAATCAAAACCTGCTGGTTAAGCAAAAAGGAAAGAAGGAAATGCACACAATAAAGGAAGCAGACATAGGTATCCTGGGAAGATTTCGGGGAGACATTGCCTAGTTGTATAGGTGTGAGGCCAGGAAGACCAAGGCATAGAGGGAGCTGAACTTGGCAAGGGATGCAAAGAATAATAAGGGCTTCAACAGGTTAATCAGACCGAAAAGGAAGGTCAAAGAAAGCATACAGCCCCTGATAAACACGGATTGCCCCCCTGGTAATAGCAGACAAGGAGAAGGCTGAGGCTCTAAACTTTTTCACTTCAGTCAATGGCTACCTCTCTTCCCACAACTCTCAAGTGGATGGACAACATGGTAAGCTAAGTCCATCCCACTGTAAATGAGGATCAGACCTATGAGCACCCAAGGAATGTGAATGTGTGTAAGTCTATGGGACCCATTGAGATGCATCCCAGGGTGCTGGGGGAATTGGCTGGTGTAGTTGCCAACCCACTCTCCATGATACTCAAAAATTTGTGGCAGTGAGGGAAAGTCCCTCGTGACCGGAAAAAGGGGAACATTGAACCAGTGCATTTTAAAAGAGGATAGAAAGGAGAAGCCTGGGAGCTGCCGATCTGTCAATTTCGCCTCTGTTCCTGGAAAGGTCATAGGATAGATCCTTCTAGAAGGTCTGCTAAGGCACATGGAGGACAGGGAGGTGATTCAAGACAGTCAACACAGCTGACCAGCTTGTGATCTACAATGCAGAGACTATATCAGTGGGCAGAAGAACAGCTACAGACATTATCTTTCTATCTATCTATCTATCTATCTATCTATCTATCTATCTATCTATCTCCTGTAGAGCATCCCTCTTTCTGAATTGGGGAGATATGGATAGACTGTTCCATGGAGTAGTAATTATTTGGATGGTCACATCCAAGTGAGAGGGAATTGGTCAACAGCTTGATGTACAGTTGGAGATCAACAGCAAGTGGTGCCGTCAGAGGACTGTACTGGGACCAGTGTTATTTAATATCTTCATTAATGACATAGATGAAGAGGACAAGTTCACCCTCAGCAGGTTTGCAGACGCCACTCACAAGCTGAGTGGGCGTGGTGATGCTCCTGAAGGACAAGATGGAATCCAGAGAGACCTGCACAAGTTTGAGAAGTGGATCCCTGGGAAACCTATGAAGCTGAATGAAGCCAAGTGTAAAGTGCTGCACCTGAGTCATGTCAGCCTCCAGTTTCTGTGTAGGCTGGGGATGAACAGATCAAGAGCTGCCCTGCTGAGGACTTGATGTGTGCTGGGAGAGTTTGACAGAGTTTGGACATGAGCTAGTGATAGCCCAGAAAACCAACTGTGTCCTGGTCACATCAAAAGTGTGACATGTGGGTTAAGGGAAGTGATTCTTCTCTAATCTGCTCTGGTGGGATCCCAATTGGAGTACTGCATCTGCCTCTGGAGTCTTCAGTACAAAAAAGACACAGACCTATTGGAGGAGGGCCAGAGAAGGGCCTCAAAACTGAGAAGAGGGATGCTGCACCTTCTTTAGAAGGAAAGACTGAGTGACTTTGGGTTATTTAGTCTGGAAAAGAGGTGGAGAAATCAGGAGTGATGTTGAACCCAGGAAGAAGGGAGGAGTGGAAGAAGGTGATTTAAGATTTAGTTTTTGTTTGTTATTTTCTTACTCTTATTTGATTGTTAATAAATTAATTTCTCCAAATCTGTGATGGCAATTGGTGAGGGGTCTCTTCTACTCATGAGCCTTTTGTTAATGTTCTCTACCCTGAGCAGCTGAGGAGAGGGAGTGATCGAGCATCTTTCATGGGCTTTGGTCCAACCAGGGTCAGCCCCCTCACAAGCAGTGACTAAGAGTGCCAAGATCTAGTGAGCTGTGACTGGAAAATATCTTTTTCTTATATCTGATCTTCAGAAAAAGTGCAAACTACAAATTCAGGGAAAGTATTTCATACTGAAAGTTAAAAAATTCTTATTTGCTTTAATTTAAATGATTAAATGTTTAGAGGGATCTTATTCATTAATTCAGTGGAAATAATGTTTCTGACAGCAGAGGACCCATTAATATTGCAGAAAAAAAGACCAATATTGTCTGAAGTATTAAAATCAGACTAGAAATTACATTACAGTTCTTCACAGTGAGAAGAACTTATTTGGAAAACAGTCACTAATCCACAGTAAGAAGTCTTTGAATTAATTGTGGATTTCTCTAATAAGAAGGGACTAAATCTAGGGAAAATACTACAGTCGTAAGCAGGAAGGCAAAGCAATTTACTCTAATGCTCACTGTTAGCCGTTAAAAGAACTAGTACACCTTTCATTAAGACAGAGGAAAAATACACTTTTCTGATGTAGCCAGCAGGTGCAGTTTTGTACTTAACAGAGAGGAGAAATGAAAATAATCAGTTAAGCATGCCAGAAGCAATGAAAAAATTAAAATGTCAAACTTTATTTTTTATAGACTGGCACAACTGTACAAATTGTTCACAGTGTTAATGAATTGCTTCTACTTATATGGTAACTTGAAAGTTGGATGGCTTTTATGAATATATATGGAAGTGCTTCTCTACCATCTAGAACTATGATTTCAGAACAAACCATCTTTCTATATCTGTGTGAAAAATCTACAGCAGAACAGCATACTCCAGATAAACTGTAATGACAAATCCTTTGGCAGCCAACGTGCTTGTCAGCTATGAGGGTATCGATCTCAGGATCAGTCAGTAGATGCAGCCATAAACAAACACTCTTCAAATTCCAGTGCTGATGTAACTTTATTTAACCCTGCTCTGTTTCTGGGGAAAATATCCTAACCTACCTTAGCTGATCATTCCTGTATCATCCCTATAATAAGTCAACTACAAACATTTTTGCAGTGCAGCACTGAACCAGTCGAGGGCCCAGGCTGCCTGAAACCATGTTTATCCCCAAAATCAGTTAGTCAGTCAGATTGTGAAAGAGGAGAGTGGAAAAAGAATCAACCTTGTTACAGAGATGTGGGGTTTTGCTTGATGTGGTTGGTTTCTACAAAGTGTGAAAAGAATACAGCAGAAATATTCTCATTTATACACTCCTAGATATGTTTCAAATATGTTGTTGGGCTTCACCAAAGTAACTAAGGAGAAAATATAATCAAAATAAGATGTTGAGTTGCGTTATGATGTGATTTAGCGAATCCTTCTAGTAAAATAGACCTTTTCATGAAAATTAAGGAAATTTAGCGTCCTATTTCTGAGACATTTATAATATATTTCTGCACTAAGTTGTCATAATAATGGCAAAGTAAGAAATACATAAAGAAGAGCTTCTGATGGATGTTTATTTTCTAAAGCTTAATCCTTGCAGATATGAATGAAACACAATTGGATTTTTTACAACAGGAAGAACACCACTCTCATTTGCATTAATAAGATAGTATACGAGGTTTTTTTCTGCTAAGGACTTCTTTTATTTATGGGGGATTTTTTTTACTTTAGTCCTAGCAAGTATGACATGGAAGTTGTCCATTCTTATTTTTCTTTTCAAGTCATTCTTGTTGTGTTCCTTAAAAAAAAATAGGAAAAGGAAAAAAATTAACAAAAAACCTGAAGCAAAACAGAAACCTACAAACCCCAACCAACCAATCAATCAGTAAAAAAAAGAGAAAGAAAAGGGGAAAAAAAAATTCTTTGTGGTATAAAACACAACATGTTTTAGCATTTTAAATACATTAATAATGCTCACATTTTTACCTTCTCAGGAACTCTTAACAATTGAAATACTAGACAGTGAAAAACTGAGATACAAAAAAAAGAAAGTAACAATCAACAAAACAATAAATCCAGTGGAATTTTCATAAACATATATCAATATTTACGGAACAGGCTGAAAAAGATACTCATCTGATAAAGATTCAGGGCTCCCATGAGTTGTGACAAAAAGAGTTTAAGGTTTACAAAAAGAAATTGTAAGACTCCTCCAACAGCTTATGCAGAATGTCATATGTATGTACCTGTATTGACCTAGTGACTGATTCATAACAATGGTTGTGAGTCTCTACAGGAAGGCTTGGGTAAGCCTATAGGTCAGATCTCTGTGGTGCACTTGTTTTCATAACCCAAAATATTTTTTTCATAATAAATTCAGATTTGTTATTAATCTATTTAATAACAAGCTCAGTCATAATATGTTACGGATATCACTCTGTAATAGATGACTTTAACACTTCCAGTAATCACACCTACTGAAGAAAAGAGGAAGTAGAGCTATGATAATACCTAATTTGTATATTTAATTTATATATTTAAAATCTGTGTATGATATCTAGATATGATCCTGAATATTTTAGAGAGTGATTGGGTTTTTCCCCCTGTCATGACCTGATTTTTTAAGTACAAGAGTAGTATTTTGAGATAATGTCTAACTTGCAGGCTTGTTGTTGGACACTGCTTGGAGACCAGCTGTACTATTTGAAAACAATTTAAACTTGGTTTTGCCAAAACTTGGAAAAGAGCCATAAATACTGAAATAGTCCTCATTTTATGAAATAGTACAACACATTATTCTATTAGCAAAACCTTTTGTTACAATCTGTTGAGTAAATTATTTATTTGCATGAAAAGGATATCATGTCTTTGTGGACAGAAGAGATGAGAAAATCATTTCAACAAAATAAGAAATGTCCATGTTAGAAAGTAGTCCACACTGACTTTGTCTTGTTAGAGGTCTAAAATACATTTATTTTCATTTAGGTTTGGGCTTGTCATAGTAGTATTCAGGCCAAGTGTGTCAGTGTTGAGTACAAAAGTACAGAAAATGGAGGACTTTGTTCCAAGTAGTTTATAATTTGATATAATCTGCGGTCAATTCTGATCACACACTTAAGAGTAAGTCTCCAAGTGGGAAACAGTATTTACAGCCTGAATTGTATTACTTAAGCAGAAGAAGAATTAAACAAGGAAGGTGCTGCAGAACAGTAAACCTAAGGCTCAACATTTAAATTTTCTAGTACTAATGCACTTTCTGTATACATTGCTTATTGTCATCAATTTTTCTTTTTTTGATACTCAACTCCAACAGTAAGAAAACATGGTATTCAGTCATTTCTTTTAAGGCTAGAGCGATAAGAAATAAAGTTGTAAATAAATTGACTCATTGATTTCTAGAAAGAGGACTGCCAATGTAACAAACTTCACTGTTGGTCTCGTCTGAATTCACAGACTGATGCAGGAAAACAATTAGAAAAGTATTTGTATATACTAGTATGTTTTTAACAATTTTTTTCATTATCACTCATTAACTGTTCATGCAGGACATTAGTTATTTGTCTCTCAGACACACAATGAATCTTTAAAATCTTATTTAAATGAATACTTCATGAGCTTTCATCACCTGTGCTTTGTGGTGTGTTTTCAAGGAAAAATTGATCTATGAGTGGAAGCTTTAAATGTCATAAATACAGAGCAGGGAGCTTTATCATAGTGCCATAAGATTCTAGGAAAAAAGGTACATATCATAAGAGCAGAAAGCTATGGTATTAGCTTTCTGTTTAACAGAAAATTGTCTGTTTGACAGGACAAACTTGTATCGCTCTGCTTTACCTATATTGGTTGGAAAACTATGAACTGTGCATCACTTCTTCACGAGGAGAAGGCTGAGGTACTCAACAAATTTTTTGCCTCTGTCTTCACTGGCAGCCCCTCTTCCCACAAGTCTTGAGTGGATGCACAGCAGGGTGGGGACCGGGAGAACAAAGTCCTTCCTACTCGAAGTAAAGAATAGGTTCATGACCACCTGAGGAACCTAAATATATATAAATCTGTGGGACCCAGTGAGATGCCTTCCAGAGTCCTGAGGGAATTGTCTCATGGAGTTCCCAAGCCACTTTCAATGGTACTAAAAAATTCATAGCAGCAAGATGAAGTCCCAGGTGACAGGAGAAGTGGTGCTGTACTCATCGCTGATGAGAGTATAAAGGAGGACCCTGGGAAGTATTGACCTGTCAGCCCCATCTCCATGTCTGGGAAGATCATGGAACAGATCCTCCTAGAAGCTCTGCTAAGGCGCATGGAGGACAGGGAGGAGATTTGAGGCAGCCAGCACAGCTGCAGCAAGGGAGAGTGCTGCCTGACCAGCCTGGTGGCCTTCTGTGATGAAGTGGCTTCATCAGTGCTTAAGGGAAGGGCTACAGGTGTCATTTATCTGGACTTCTGTAAGGCTTTTGATATGATCCCCCAAAACATCCTTCTCTCTAAACTGGAGATGGATTCTGCAGATCACCTGTTAGATGGACAAGAATTTGTTGGATGGTCACATCCAGAGGGTACTTAGCGGTTGGTGGCCCAGAGTCCCAGTGGGCATCAGTGGCAAGTGGTGCCCTCAAGGGTCTGTACTAGTGTTATTTAATATCTTCATTAATATACCAGTGTTATTTAATATTTTCATTAATGACATAGACAAAAGGATCGAGTGCACCCTCAGCAAATTTGCAGATTACACCAAGCTGAGTGGTGTGGTGATCCTCCTGAAGACAGAATGCCATCCAGAGGGACCTAGATAAGTTCGAGTAGTGGACCCATGGGAACATCATGAGGTTCAACAAGATCAAGTGCACCTGGATTGGGACAACCCCTGTTACCAGTCCAGGCTGGAAATGAAGGCATTGAGAGCAGCCCTGGACTTGGGGTGCTGGTGAATGAGAAGTTTCACATGACCCCAGCCATTGAGCACTCACAGCCCACAAGGCCAAACATGTCCTAGGCTGCATCCAAAGCAGCGGGGGAAGCAAGACAAGGGAAGGGATTCTGCCCCTCTGCTCTGCTCTGCTCTGCTCTGCTCTGCTCTGCTCGGGTGAGACCTCTCCTGAAAACACTGCATCCAGATCTGGGATCCCCTGCACAGGAATCAGCCTGTTGGGATAAGTCCAGAACAGGCCCACCAAGGTGACTGGTAGCATGAACCACATCTCCTAAGAGGAAAGACTGAGAGAACTGGGATTTTTCAGCTTGCAGAAGAGCAGGCTTTGAGGTGACCTAATTCCAACCTTAGAGTACCTGAAGGGAGCCCGTAAGAAACCTGGAGAAAGACTTACTACAAAACGAAAAGGAATGGCTTCAGACATAAATATAGTAGGTTTAAATTAGATATAAGGAAGAAATTCTTTACTGTGAGATTGATGAGGCATTGGAACAGATTTCCCAGAGAAGTTGTGGATGCCCCATTTTAAGTATTCAAAACCAAGTTGGATGGGGCTCTGAGCAACCTGGTCTAGTGGGAGGTGTTCCTGTCCATGGCAGGGGAGTTAGAAGTGAATGATCTTTGGGGTCGCTTACAACACAAACCATTCTGGAATTCTATGATATGTATTTTCTCTAATTTACTTGGTGAGTCTTTGCTGTGTGGTGGAAGATGGTCTCCCAGCTGTGTTGATAAGACCACACATGTCAACTGTGACCTACATGTCCTGCATTTTCATTTTGTAGAAACTGGTGCATGGAAATAGAACACAGATTAAGGACACTGCTGTGCTCTTTGCTTTTGCCCGGAAGTGATTTGTAATTTTTGGTGTAGACGTGGACTAGGAAACTTGCAGTTTTCCTAAGGTCCCAAATTTAGATAGGCTGGGTAACCACATATGTTCAGTGTACATGGCAAAGGGGTGGGGGCTGTGAAGATGACATCTGTGACAAGATGCCAGAAGTTGTCCCCACATCAGATAAAGCCATTTTCTGAAAGATGGATCTTCTGCTGACCAAAGATGAGCTATCAATGATGTTGGTGCACATCTGTGATAACACAGTGTCCTTGTTTCCTGTTATTCCATTCTGGTCTTCGATTGCCAGTAGATCAAATTTTTCAAGTCCGGTCTGTTTTGCCTGTGATGGTAATAGATGAAGGATCTTCCTGTCCTTATCTCTTCATGCCATTAGCATTTTGTCAAATAGTGTCCCCCCCCCACCTGGTTGAGGATGGGAGCAGCAGAGTGACTTGGTGGGTACGTGGTAGCCAGCTGAGGTCAACCCACCAAGTGACTTATGTTCACGTGCCTGGCACTATCTTGGTGGAGTTGATCTGTTGCCCAAGCCCGGCCCAGATGAAAGTCACAGCAGCTGAAGTGCAATGCATATTCAGCATTTCTTCCCATACAGATTTGCTTAGCTACTTGTATGATGGCAAAAAAGAGCACTCTCCATTAACATGAGGCTTGGTTCAACATGCAAATTGGAAGGGGCTGGCCTGCCATCTCTACCTGGGTTTTCTCCTCAAGACCCAAGCTGTCAAATATAACCACAGACGAAGCTCGCATCCAGTGGCACATGCTGTGGTCTGTTTTCATAATGCATTACAGAAACAAAATCAAAGGAGAATTTTCTTCACATTTCAATTTCATATTTAATTTATTCTATGTTAAAAAGAACAATTCCAATCTATTTTATGTAGAAAGGACTAAATAGAAGGATCACAGCACGGGAACTAATTTTTCAGAAAACTTTTGGTATATTTATTGTTTGATTGTGAAATTATATACTGTATAATCTCTTTCTTATGATAGAACCTGACCTGCCTCTTCCTTTTCTAAATAAGGGATCTGAGGTCAGTTTTATGTATCTTCAGAGGAACCTCACAGATTGCACTGAATACAGGCAAGCAGAACACATGATTTTTGATTGCAGTTGAATATGGATGCTATTGGATGGAGCAGATACTACAGTACAAATTTCATTTATAAACAATTAATGTAGCTAACCATTGTAGACCTAATCTTCCTCACAGCTTGCTTTTTGTTGTTGTTGTTTGGGGTTTTTGTTTGCCTTTTTTGTGTGTGGGGGTTGTTTGTTTGTTTGTTTTTTAAAAGTGGTAATAAATTACAGCATGAACCCAAAATAATTAATTCCTGGGCAAATTGAATCCACATAAAGGCAAGCAGCAGTGAAGTGTAGAGATGATGAAGAGTGCAGGGGAAGGATGATTAGAAGATATTTTCCCTGACTTATTTCTGAAGGAGGAACTGAAAGCGAGCGAAATGCATCTAGTGGGTGAACAGAGCATGTGCCACAGGGACATGGGATTTAGTGGTTCACTTTACTCCTTAGCTTCTTGGTATGGGTCCAATTTATTTTGGTAACTTTTTTATCATTTACCGTCTGTTTCTTGTGATGCACAACAGTGAAAACTTTGGCCTCTTTCCTTTGGAGAAGTGGTTTGGTCATTTCTTGTTACTTATTAATGCTTTTCCAAACCCAAGAGCTTAAAGTGACTTGAGGAATTAAAACCCAGAAATTTTATGTGCTCACTTTTCTTCATTTTTGCTTCCTGTCAAGAGAGCTTTTAAGCTGTCCAAACTATACATGTGCCACATCCATTTTGCATTAGAAGCTTTTTCTACACAGTCAGTAGCAAGTATTTTGGCTTAGTGTTAACATTTTAAAACTATTTTATTTCCCTCATTATGTCATGCCCATATTTATATGGAAGCAAATATTTAAGCATAGCTAACAGAACAGTGGAAAAACTAGGAAAAAATTATTTCTTTGGTCAAGCTTTCAAAATGTGAAACTTCTTTCTGGGCACATAATTTTAGAATGATGCTTTAATAATTTATTTTAGAAAGCCAAAGCTCCAAATTGAATGGAGAAGCTTGCTAGTGTTTCAAACATGAAAAATTTAAAAAACATTTGTAAACATTTCTGTGTGTGCATAGCTGTTCATAACTGTGTTGTAGCAAACAACTGCAGGCTTATGCTGTTATTTCTTGCCCTTTTTAAGACATAAAATTTTATTGGGCAATTATGAATTGAGTCCTTTTAATACCTGTCAAAGGTTATTAAGCGTCAGACTTTGGAACGTGTGGCATTGTTGGGGGTTACGTTTGGTAAGGATAAGGAGCTGCTGATGGCAGGAAGTACTGCAGAGAGCAATAGGAAGTTATTACCCACTCCTCCCTCCAAGTGTCCAAACCTTAATTTACAGCTCAAAACCAGCATTACATGGCCAAATGCCATTGTCAAAGCCATGCCATTACAGGGCTGAAAAGGGGAGAATTTTTGAGAAGATGGATAAGCAGGATTAAGAGGCAGTGAAAAGAAGGGCCACACTGAAGTGGAAAGCAGAGGGTGAAGTAAAGGTGAAGAAAAAAGAATAGAAGAGTGCAAGAACCAAAGAACCACAAGCTAACACAGAAAATATTCTGACTTCATCATCACTATCTGAAATCCCACCTTAGAGGTTTATAGGTAATCTGTAAATGACCTCCTCACAAAAGTTTCTTTCCTGAAAGGCATGTGAAGCAAAATGATAAGACATTTAACATTCGTTGGTTTTCTATTGAATATGCAAGGGATGGGCAGAGGAGAGTTGCTTTAGTTCTGTATCTTCATATATGTGCTATTTTATTTATTTATTTATTTATCCCTTATAATGCCTGGAAGTCCTTTTACTAAATAGGAAGTTTTCTTTGGAACTCTTATGACTAACATAACCACAGGAAAAGTAAGAGCATTGCTGGGATTTCAAATGGAGGAAATGCGGCATGGTGTAGATAACATTTTATAAAAGCATGGAAGTAGTCCTGGGAGTAAATGGAAATTATAAAATTACAGATGCATCTTGTAGAACATGACAGTTAAAAGGGAATTGAAATATCATTTTAACTTGCTTAGACAGAAATTAACCCTCTTAATAGACAATACCAAAGCCATCCCTAGAGCCAGAGCCTAGGTTACATCAGGGGTGAACTGGGCCCAATGTACTGATGATAGGATATAGAGCTTGAAAAGGGCATGAACAAAGATGAATTGGAAAGAGATGTCAGAAAGAATTTTTAGAATAATGCATTTATGAAGTAGCTACTGGGCAAGGCGGTTGATGAAAAACACAAAGGGACATGAAGAAGGAAAAGAGAGGGAGAGAATGACATATCTTATTTACTGCATCAGCTAAAAACAATCTGTGCAGGTGATGTCTAATGTCCCTAACATTTCTTCTTTTACTCACTACCATGTTAAGATATAAAATGGCAATATTGAAACATGTTGAATTTGTCTCTTAATATTTGCAGTGTATCAGTCATATTATCAAACCATAGAATGGTTTGGGCTAGAAGGAACCTTTAAAGTTCATCTGTTTCAAGCCCCTGCCATGAGCAGGGGTGGATTCAGCTACATCTGGTTGCTCAGAGTCCTGTCCAAGCTGACACTGACTATTTCCAGGGATAGGAAATCAATGATCACTCAGGGAAACCTGTTTCATTTTTTCACTACCCTCATTATAAAAAAACCTTATGTCTAGCCTGAATCTGTGCTCATTTAGTTTAAAACTATTACTGCTTGTGCTCATAACTGCAGCCACTACTAAAAAGTCTGTCCCCATTTGTTTTTCTAAGGCCCCTTTTAAAGTATTCGAATGCTGCAATAAAGTCTCCTTTTACTCATTTGTCCAGGTTGAACAATCCCTAATCTCTCAGGCTTTCTTCGTAGGAGAGATTCTCCAGCCCCCTAGCAACTTTTGTGTCCTTCCTCTGGACTCTCTCCAACAGGTAGATCCATGTCTTTCCTGTGCTGGGACCCCAGGGCTCAATGCAGTGTTCCAGGAGGGGGCTCACCAGAGCAGGGCAGTGGAGCAGAATCCCCTCCCTCCCCTGCTGCCCACCCTGCTTTGGGTGCAGCCCAGAATAATTGGCTTTCTGGCCAGCACCTGTCTAACCTCTCATCCACCAGCACCCCAAATATCTCTTGGCAGGGCTGTTCTCTATCCCTTCACTCCCCATCCTGTGCTGATGCCAGGGCTTGCCCCGCCATAGGTGCTGAACCCCCCTGCACTTGGCCTTGTTTGAAGAGGGCCTGCTTCACAGCACTTCCATACCTCATTCGGCATGTGCCAGGTTATTAAGGTTATGGAAGTAATTTTATAACTACTTTTCGTAACTCCAGATTAAAAAAGACTGTTTTCACAGAACTGCAGAGATGCTGAAGCGAGGCTGAGTGACCTTCCCGTGCTGGGAGACTTGCTACAGGATTACTTATAGGGAGCTCTTAAAAATGGCTGCAATAAATAATGTATTTAATAGTGATACTTACTAGCAGAGGTCATTAGGTGGCCATTGGATATATTCAAGGCCATGTGCCCAACTGTCTGCGGTAAGAGCAAATGTTTCTGATTAGACTTAAAACAATGCTTGCTGTATCCAAGTCTTTTGCCATTTAAATCACACTGTAATAATTTAGTACAAAGATAAGCACTCAAAAAAAGTCAGATATCTAGTACAGAGAGAGAAAGTTAAGACTGAGTCATTGATTCAAGGATTCTTTTCAGTGGCAGTGACCAGTTACATAAAAATATTATATAGATTCTGTGGTTCATATATAGTGACAGATCTGTGCATAAGTTAGGAGTAAAAATCCCTGGTGAAATGAAACCTGGACAATTCCATGATAGTTTAAATAATTCCTTAATAGAAGGAGCCCATTATATGAACTTAACTGTAACTACTTGCCTGCTTTGTTCTTTAGACTTGCACTGTCTGAAAGCCACTTCCAGGACTGGTCAAAGTGCTAAACTACATATACCAGATAACCAAAAGTGTAATTTAGCTGAACTGGTATTTCTGTTTAGACGAGGAAAATGGTATTTTATGGTCATTGAAACAGTCAGTGACACAGGATGTATGACTTGAATTTTCCGAAGCTGTGAATGTGCTGGGAATAAAATTCTGCTGCTTTTCCCCTTTTTAGATAAAATAAAGCCAAAAATGCCAGATGAGTGTGCATTGACTGTGCTATCCTGTTTGTGGTGATACTGAAGTAAACAGGTCCCACTCACCCTGGGGAGGTGATCCTCATCTGGTCCTTCTCACCTGTAAAAGTTTTGAAGGCCTCAAAGTCTTTGTTCATTTTCCATTGTTATTCTGTCCCTTTTATGGTTTAACTGCTCAAATTTGCATACCATTAATTTCATCTTTTCAATAAATCGATACTTTTAAGTATCCAGAGTGTTTTCTACATAAAACTATTTATCATACATTTGCACTCTATATATCAAATTTCATTCATTCTATTATGACTGTTGGTTCAAAGATAATAAAATTATCATGCTGGTTTTTTCCAGGAAAAAAAAAATCCAGGAAATTTATTCTTGGGACACCATTCACTCCTTTATCTGTTTCCCCAAAACTACCTCTTGAAAAAAAAGAATATGTATTAGTGTTTGCTTTTGTACTTTGGATTTATGATGTCATAGTGCAAATACTCATAGGTAGTGACAGCTTCTATATTTTAGATGTAGTTGAAACCTAATGATAAATCAGTTGCATACATTACAAACATAATATTGTTATTTGGTTTGGTGTTTTACTCGTTGGGTTGTGGTGGTGGTGATGTTATTGTTTTTGTTGCATTTCATTTAGTTGGCTGAAGGAGAGTTTTGTTTTGCTGGAATTTGTTATGTAGCAATCTGTAAAAGTATTGGATAGATTTGGAGGCTGATAAATGAATCCATAATTTCACACATTTTTACTAAAATATTTCATGCTTCAATTAAATGCAAAGTGGAATTGCAATTGATCCACCACGAATCACATTAAAATGTAATTTAATTTTGTAGTATTTTCAACTTGAAATCCATGCACTCATCTGTGACATAATAATATTTCATGTTCACTGTGCTCTGCTGTAAATGTTGCTGAAAGTTTGAAGCCACAAATAGTTGTGCCGCTCTGTTCTATAATTGCACACTGAACTTCAAAAAGAGAAGTTAGTGACTCTGTTTCATTATAAAAACCCTGTAGTGTCTGCAGTCGGTTTCTGCTTGTTGCTTTTCTATGTTAAACACTCTGTGGCTGTGGAGCCTAGTTGGTTGTAGACCCGTAGCCAAATGCAGCACCTGCAGAAATAGACAGATTTCACCAGTGTAAGTATAACCATTTATACAAATAGTGTGTTTGGTCCATTACCACTTTAAAGTCCTTATTCAACTTTCCCACAACTTGTCCTTGGCTGTCTTGTACTGCAATGAAAACGTTTCTCTGAACTCTGGAACATTAATTACTGCAGATTTCCTCAAGCTTGGATACCCCCTCTCAGTTAGTCACCTGGAATAATTTAAATGGGCATTGCTTTTAATTATGTTTGAATGCCTTTTTTCCCCTGAAATTTTAAAGGTTTAACATAAACCCACCATCTCTAAAAAAAAATGAGTCCTATTAAATACTAAAATTTATGTGAAATGCTGTTGTTAAGTAGAATTTCACATTGAGTTGGGCAAGATAATGCAAAATTGCATTTCTAAAGTTAAGGTGAAGAAGAATAACAATTTAGGTCTGCACTCACAAAAATTGAAAAAAAATCTGCTTCTTTAAAATAAAAAAAAAAGTTAATTTCTTTAAAAAGGTTAATTCACAGGAGAACAAAAAGGGTTTTTTACTGTCTTGCAGAAATCGTAGCGATGTGCACAGTTATGAAAGTATTGTTTCTTAAGAACTGTTATTACATTTGGTTAACTTCTGAAAATGGTGGCATTCATATTATAGGGTCTGTCTGGAACAGCTTATGTGATAGTTAGGAAAAGAGGGCCTAATGGTGTTGTTTAGGAACAGTGTAATAAGATTTTAAAATAATTAAGTAATGATTAAGTATTTATTGAAACTAGCTACATTCAAATGACAGATATTTCAAAATACTTAAGACAACAAATTTAAAATCTGCAGAATATTTCAACTGTTTGTCTCTTTAAACAGGGAGACTTCCTAGACAGAGTTGGCAGAGCAAATCAGATATTCCATTTTACAGAAAATTTTTCAAGCCTGCAGCATAGTTCCTGAGTTTGAAATGTGTAAGTTTGCAAGTGTCTTGAGGAGTCAGAGGGAGGTGCTTCAGTTCTGTGTTCTGCCACAGTCATTGGGCAGTGGTGGAGGGCTCTTCCTGGGGTCTGGCCTTTGGCAGCAGGTGCATGCGGCACCCCACTCCTCTTTCCTGAGAAAATGTGCTGTGACAAGTCTGTAACAGATTATCCTCCAGAATTAAACCAGACTCTGCCCTTTTCAGGAGTACACACAGGTTTGTAGTGATCAAGTGGACAGATTTGCACTACAGAAATTTCTAGGATTAATCCCAAGGATAAATTAATAAAATTTATTCCAGCCCACCTGGAAAGATGAAATAATTTTTTGCTGAATTCATAAACTTTATTATATTGCTCTATAAAAAAACTTTTCTTGCAAAATAAATTTGCAGTTATACATATATGCTATTCTGTAACATACTCATTTTTTTTTCAGGATATGCAATTCTCCAAGCAATGTGGTGCTTGTGCAGATTTGTAAATTAACAAGGCCTGTAATATTCTGGATACTAAAAATTAACTTCCATTAGTGGGGTTTATCCTTGATATTCATAACTTTTATGTATATTTTGTTATGGTAATTATTTTGTTATATTTATTTTAGGGGTATTTTAGGGTTGGGGGGGGGGGTAGGGATTTTTAGCGTTTTGGAATTTCCTATCATATTAAAAGAAAGAGGGAAGGAGATACCATCTAACTGATAATGCTTCCCAATGCAGACTGGCTGATATTTCTTAAATATGTTAATTTTCTGGATTAAATTCCTAAATATCTGAAAATTTTAATTTACATTAAACCCAGCCTTGACCACTCCTGGAATTTGAAAATTTCTTATGGTTAGGCATTCAAGCATCAGAAAACAGAGTTATTTATGAACATTTCTTATACTGAGAGCTGGTACGT
The DNA here is from genome assembly GCF_015227805.2 of Hirundo rustica. Lineage (NCBI taxonomy): Eukaryota > Metazoa > Chordata > Aves > Passeriformes > Hirundinidae > Hirundo > Hirundo rustica. Next base: position 62,240,365 of record NC_053488.1, on the reverse strand, counting down.
GCTGAAGGCAGAGGCTCAGCATGCCATAGAGACATGCAGAGTCCCTGGAAAGATTCAAATTTCTTTGGGACAAGGCCTAAAGCAACCTGGTGTAGCAAACTCTGCTATGATATGGATTGGACTCCGCCTATTCCTTCCAGTTTCAGTTTTTCTCTGATCTTTTTATCTCAGTGAACTGATTGAGAGGTGACTAAAATGATCTCATAAAAAATTGGCTTAGAAAGTTGCTGCCTGTTTCAGCATCCCTCCACATGTGGATCTTCACTAATGGGCAGATATTAATAATAATGTCTAGTTTAATTGTGAAGTTCTCTCCAGAAGATATGTTTGAGATTATTACTATTTATTTTCTAAACCATATATTAAAACTGGCTTTGCTTAGAGGTTAATGTACTGTGAAAGGTAGGTTTTAGTGCATGTGTATGCCATGGGCTATTTCAGACTTACCAAACTGTAGAAAGCTATATTAGAATCCTTTCATGTATGCAGTGGTTCTGGGTATTTTGGTCTTAATTTTCTTGATTTAGTTGAAAAGTGGCAAAAACATGAAGTGTATTTGCAAACTGTGTTTCAGTCTTACTGTATTAACACTGAATATTGTCTGAATTCATGTTTAGCACCATTTTTCTCCTTCTCTAGCCATATCTGCTGTAAGTATGTGAGTCTGTCCATTCAGGCTGTTTGCTGAACACTTTCCGCAGTTGATTCAGTCTTTCCACAATCACAGATATTCTTAATTGTGTTGCTTTGTGAACTGAAGTGAAAATACTGTGTTGCTGTGTTATTACTACTGTATGTCACTGTTGTTTACAGTTGGAACAGAGAATAAAGCCATGTAGGATTTTCATTTGTTTTAGTTAGTGACACTATCAGCTTCCTTCCTAGAGTTTTCCCATAGTAATGTGTTTGAGCAGTCATAAGTGTTTTTCCAGTCCTGAACACAAAAATCTGTCTTCTGTTGATCCAATATTCATTGATATTGTCAGTGTACTGTTCAAAGATGCTCTGGCCCACTGAATTAATACAGTAGTATGCACAATTACTGACCAGATGTGGTTGTCTTTGAGAGACAAGTGCCATGTAGAAAATAACTTAGTCAAAAAAGGGTGCTTTTATCTGGATTGCTTTTTTTTTTGCCTAAGAGATGTATTTCCTTTTTGAATCAACTAACAAAAGTTACACAGATGATAACTTTTTCTTATTTCTACAAAAAGTTTGAGCAAGTTGAAAAAAAAAAGAAAAAAGAAAAAAAGAAAAACCCCCAAACTTTAGTTTTGTGTGTGCCTCAGCTGGAAACTTTTGGAGCAGATAAAGTTACATTACTGCTAGTCACCTCTGAGTCCATTTTTCTCAACAGCAACTCAACATTTCTCAAAAGTGTTTAACACTTAGAATAATTTTGCAAATATTACTATATTCCAGCAGCAACATCAAATGTTGTTTTCTTGAATATCACCTGTGATAAAGTGACCCATGATGCAGTTCGATCTTTTGAGAGATGCAAATTATTAAAATTTCTGAAATAGCAGCATATATTGTAGAATAGTTTTTCATGAAAGTATTCATTTACTTTGCACTTTCATTTGCCTTGCAGAGAGAGAAAATCACAACTGCATAAAATAGTCCCATAGCTAGCTCTTAAAATGTTCAGGCTAGATGAAGGGTTGGGAATGGTGGTGATTAAATTACTATGGACAGCAGCTCAGGCACTTTACATGTAGAGATGAATGCAAATAGGTGGAAATTAAGTGGAATCAGAGCACTCAATTGCTTCCCAAGTCTCTTACTGCAGTAACTTGATTGACATTAAACCTAATCTAGATTGCTTCCCTAATCTAGATTCTCTCTTCAGGCCTTCAGTTACCTGGAAAATTTATTCAGAGAAGCACCTAAGGAAAACATTTTCCAGCCTTTTCTGTTGCTCCTGTCTAGCTGGCTAGCTCTATAGTTATTTATAATAATCATAATTATATATAGTTAAATATTGATAACTATAGTAGTAGTTATGATAACTCGTTAGCTAGCTAGTTACTTATTAGTAATCCTAATCAGTAGATCCTGGGAAATACTACCTGCTTTCTTATATCGCTATATAACAAAAAGGCACTTCGAAGAAAAACCAGCCTTACTTGTGTCCTGCAAACATGCAGAAAGTTAGCAGTTGAAGCAGCTAAGAAGAATACAAACTGTGGAGTCAACGATATGGATGACTTGGGCTTGGCTCCATGAGGAGACTACTGGTTTTTGCTATTAAGTTTCATGAGGTAGGTTGCAGTGACTGTGTTAGGACATTGTATGTGTCTATGTGACTGCTGGCATAACTGCTGTCTCTGTCCTTTCATATATTTTGGGAACTGTGTAGGTACTGCAGGTACAGCAGATATAGGGTGGGGGGCATTGTGCCTCTTGGGAGAAGAGCAAAGTGAGCTGCAGAGCAAGATGTTTGGGCCTGTGGAAAGAAAGTTTTTTAACAGTCAAAGAACATTTAGCATTGTTGCAATGGCAGACTTCAAGAATGAGACACTTATTTAATTTAAAAAAAAGGTGAAGAAAGTATTTTTTGAGGGTGGTTGACTTTTAGGAAGCCACCAAATAATGCTGAGTGTAGGGGAGGCCTTCTGACCAAGGGGAGACTTGTTCAAAATTGTTTTCATTTTGATCCAGAAGACCCAAATTGTATTTTTCAAATGTTACCATAGTCTAGGAGCTCTACTGAAACCTAACGCTGAAAATTTAACGTTTAAAGAATTTTTTGGGTCTGAAGCATATTCTGCTTAGGAAGTATGCTGGCTAATCCACCTGAAAACTGCATCCCGTTTCAGGTCCTGAGAAAGCATTTTTACTTATAATTTCTCTGCTTAGTGCCCTACGGTAGCTGTCAAAAATCCTTTTGGATAGCACAGTATTAAGATAGAAATGAGGAAAGAACAAGACTGTTTTGGTATAAAATGTGTTTCTTTGTTTATAATCCCTTTTCATCAGGATCTTCCCATTCTCTGTAGTGAGTAATTAGCTGCCGTCATACTGTCCCTTTCTTAATGACTTGTGCATTATTTTCTGAAAAAGTTGCATAGTTTCAGCAAAAGCAATGGGGAAAATCTCATACTCACAGTGATTTGGAATCATGTTTTGATGCGGTGTCCGTCCTCGCGCTTGCCAGCGCGGCCACAGGCCAGCTCAGTTTATGCACTGCAGCAACGTGGATGGGTCAGGGCAGCAAGTCCGGCGAGCCGCCTCCTCCCCGTGGGTTCTCAATTCCCCCACGCCGGTGACGAGCGGATCGATGGAGAACGCAACCGCGGCGGCCAAAGAAAGGGCGACTCCTCTAGGCAGGGTATAGCGGTGTTTATTGCAGGGAGGGGGAGCACGGAGCTCGGCACGCTCTGACCCCCTGCCCAGAAGAGCCCCGGGAGCAGGTGTGCACGAGCTTAAAAACAGGGGAGGGGACCGGGGTGGCGACAACCGGTCAGCCAATTACAATAACTGGGGGTATAAACCTAATAACTGGGGGCCAACCAAAAAACGAAGAGAGGGGATTGCCAGGGCCCCAGCCTATCACTCGACCCCCTCCCTGGGGCTTTCTAGAATCCAGGGAAGGGTCCTGGGGTGACAGACAGGGCGCCCAAGGGGAGAGAGAGGAGACTGACAATTAGGTATAAAAGGGGGAAGAGATGACTGACATATAACGGACTTTCTCTAACTCCGGGCAGACAGGTTACAACCAATACTAAAAACTGAGGGGTACAAGGAACAAACTATTACAGAAAACTCAATATAAATTACATTAAATAGATAAAACAAACGCACACCACCACAATGTTTGTCTTCTCATAGAAGATGGGGTTAAAATCTGATCACGGGAGGGAAAGAAACATTGCATTTCTCATTATTAGAAGGATATTTTAACATTTAAAATCTACTTTTATCTTTCAAGTCTCTCCCTTTCATTTCTCTTCCATTGCATTCTCTAGATGGATTAAAGGAAAAAAAAAAAAAAAGAGTAAGCTCTTCAAGTGGATTTGATCTGCTCCGTTTTACTATGAAAATCTGTGTTCACAGAGAAATGCTTGTTTCTGAATCTCAGCCAACTGTGAATGTCAGCAAGGCAAAGTAGCTCAGCCCTGCAAATGTCTTTTGTCTGTCTACAAAGCACAAAACACATTAGGTGGTAAACTGCAGCTTTTATTGAGTAAAAGCATCTCCAGTATTCAGTGGTCACTGAAATAGACATTTCAAGGTAGTAAGTTACAATTTTGTACTTGTGGGGTTTTTTCTGGGCATCTGTGTTATCAGGTTTACTTGGGGCCTGTAACACAGGGCTAGGTGAACTTCAAATCAGCCTTCTAATGTAAATTAGTGGATTTGTACCACATCACTACCTGAAATCCTAATAACTGTTGGAAAACTTGAGATACATCTAGGAACAAAACCAAAGATATTTCCTTTTTCGTTTTCACTTTTCACAAAGTGCCATATTTCACTTTTGGCTGGGCAATGTTCTTGCTGTTCAGTTTTACTGGAAGTGGTTACTTTTCTTGAATATTTGGAATAGTCTAGCTGAAATTGCTTAGAATTGAACTGGAACATAATAGAGATCATACTTTCAGTTGGCTGATGATACCGACGTATAAAAGAAAAGCAAAAACCTGATAAATATGATACTTTCTGTGTATTATCTTGTGTCGTAGGAATTTTAGTTTGGTGTGTGTGACGGTTTTCTTTAGAAATAGTCACCCATGGGAATTCTTGTTCTGGATATGAACAAGATTCTCTGAAATTTGTTTTGATTGATTGTCCTGGTTTAGGGCAAATTTAGGAGAAAACCCCTGTATAGGATCCCTCTGGGGAGCAAACCCAAATGGCTCCTCCCCACAACCAGTCCAGTAAAACACTTCCTCGGAGAAAAGTTGAAAAAACTATTTTACTTAACAAAGTACATACAAGTATAAAGAATGAATAATATGAAACAATAAAACCTCTTGTTCTGGAGTGAGATGACAAATTGAGAAAGTTCTTGCTGTTGGTGTAACTCGGCTCTCTCTCTCTCAGTCTCTCCTCAGTCCCAGTCTCTCCGGCGCTGCTGGAAAACGCTGAGCTCCAGGCCCCGGTGGGCCGCAGGTGCAGCCCCCAGTGCTCCCCTGGGTTTTCTGTCCAGAGCAGGTTTAAACAGTTCCAAGAAAAAGGGAAAAAAATAGTCCAGGGAACTTCTCTGCCCTAGCTAGCTGAAACTAACTAAAAGTAAAAAGATCTCTGTCCTGCCGTCTCTCCAAGCCTCTGCTAAACTGTCCACAGAAGAATGTGGAGGAGTCAGGCAGTTTTCTCAAAACAAACTCTGCACTTCTCCTTGCTCTTAGAACCAGTCTTAAAGGCACAGAACTCAATATACAGCACAAACAGAACAGACGATTGGGGATATAAGCATCATAAAATCACCCTAGAACACTGTTTTACAACTGTGTTTTTATATGTACAATCAGGTTAAATTCTGTCCTAGAGACCTATGATGCAAATCAAAATACAGTTTGACCCAAGCAGGCTTTATCTTCGATTATATTTTAGTTTCCAAGCAGTTACCATTTCCCCCACACCACAAAATGAAGCTTTGTTTTGTGCTTTTGAATGTGAAGCTTTTCACTTTGCTGTGGAGGGCATTCTGCTTTTTTTCTGACAGTAATATTACAGACTACAGCTCTAATATCATGCGTATAATTTAATAGTAATAGTTCTATTTTGATCACCTCACTGTGTGTCTTTGCTTCTTTGCTGTTCTGGCTCACTGAGATTTGGGGGAGATGGTGCTCTGAGGAAATTCACTTCCTCAAGTTGATGTCACTGAAGGAAGCGATGTAGTGTCAGGTATGAGGGTATACAATCTTTACAAATCCAGCCTGCACCAGGAAGGTCCTCCAAGCAGATAAATCAGTACCATGGGAGCTGGTGCTGCAGCTCCTATCTCTGGTGAATCCTCTTAAAATCTAAAGGGTATCTGAGACTTCTCTCCACACCCTGTGTAGGCAAGTTCAACAGAGAATTTTGCTATTGAATACTTTGTATCAGAAATCACCTTGAAAATAATGGTGCAACATCATCAGGGCTGTGGCATTTGACTCTTTGGGGCCCAGAAACCTCTCAGACTGTACTCACATCCTGAACAAGAAGCTTTGCCGTTTCCTTCAGAATAAGCTGTAGGGTGTATTTTTTTTTCCTTTCTGAGATATGGGGGATTGCTGGAAAAGCAGTTGACAGCTGTTTGCACATAAATAATTTAGCATTTTTCTCATTTCAGGATCATCAGTAGGGATGGGAATAGCACACAGGTTTTCCTTCTCTTGGGAACCAGATGGGTCAGACAGAAAACAGTATTAGTAGTTTGGGGTGTTAATGATGATCAATTTAAGAGCAAGGAAGAAATAGATTCTAGAGCAGAAATGAACTTCAGGTAGTCCACATTTCTGAGTTCTTATGGAGAAGCCTGTTGGAGGAGAAACTTCTAGAATTTCAATTACTGAGAAAATAGTTTGAAATGGAGCATTCATTTTCAGCTGAGAGATAGTTAAAAATAACATGTTATCAGTCCTCTGTGCATCTCTAATGAAGACAGAAATGTGTGGTTTGTAGTCCAGAACATTTTTCAGAGCAATGGTCTATTATGTCACCAGCTGTATAAAATGCAGACATCTGGGATAAGTACAAACCAATTTCAGCCCTGTGGTTATGATCAGAATTGGATAATAATGCTTAAATAAATAAAATTATTTTAAGAAAATACCTGTTATGAAAATGTGAATGGTTAAGGTCAAACATAAGAAAATCACTTTTTTTGCGGTTTCTATACAGACGGTCACAAATTATAACATTTAGGAATGACTACCGATAAGTTAGTTTAATGTATTTTTGTTGGTGGTGTATTCTTTCTGGTAGTGCAAAACTTGTGTGGTCTACAAATTCTTATTCTTAGACACATTGGTTGCACTTCAGCTTGTTGAAATTTATATTTTAAGAAATTTCATCCGTAAAAAGCTTAGTGTCTAGACAATCAGGTGGACAGCTTAAGAAAATATAATAATTTTGCAAGTTACTTTGAAGAGTCTTACATAATCTTCACATTAACTTTAAAATAATGATTAGCTGTGCAATCAACAGGTTTTTTGAAGTTAAGTAGGGAATAAAGAAAATATACCTCCTAATAGTACTGTGAAATATTAATCTCTGTAGGTTAGATGAATCTGTAGAAAGTAAGTTTAAAACATTGAAATTTTAAGTAGTGCAAGCATTTCTTAACTAAACTCTGGGTTAGATATGAGAGCACCTTTTTCAATTCTTTGCAGCTACTTCCATTTAGATATCCTATAAATAAATTATTAAATACATTATTTAGAAAGTTCTGGCCTGCTATGTGATTTCTTCTGTGGGTACTAAATGGGTTATAGTTTTTATGTTCAACCTAGGATTCCTTGCTCAAACCTTCTTAAAATTGATAAATAACTCTCCTGTGCACTAGGATTTGAGTATCACTGTTTTATGTATTTTCTGTAATAATTAATGCTGACACCAGGGCCAGATTGCATTGTTACTGCTAATTAACCTTGCATTTTAGAAAATAAACAGGGAAAGAACCCACCAAGTCTTGGAAATACAATTTCAAAGTATTTTTATAAGTGCATTTGTTTTAAGTGTGAAATACATACATAAATTCCATGTTCTTCTTACTTAGACATAGTAATAACTCTTTTTCTTGACATTATTTAAGTTGAAGCAGGGCATGTAATTTATCATAGAGGAAAACAAACTGTTTAACTAATTTTCTTCCACAAATCTATTTTTGCTTTGAGGTTGAACTGAGACATGAGAAACACTGTAAATTCATTGTATTGTAATGCTTGTACTGTAGAAAACTGTAGTGTTTTCAGCAACTCTAATAGATGCTACATGGTTAAATAAAACATGTTTCTCAGTGAAAATCAGCTACTGAGCCCACAGAGAGTCAACGTTCTTCAGGAGCTGCAGAAGGAAGCTAAATGAGAGTCTCGACTTTTCCAAAGATCTGTGAGAATTCATATCAAAGAGGAAACTGTGACAGAAAATAGAGGCAAAATTTTGGCTGTGCAACCAGTGAATGTTTTAATTTTGTCAGTCGTTAGTGAGCTGAACTTGTGGGAAGAAGGTTACATGCATGTGATAGGTAGGGAGCATGCTCTCGTCGTTGGAGCTTTGTTAGAACAGTCAATGAGTATTGGAAGTGTAAGAGCAAAGGGCTGAGAAGCCATGCAGAAAGCACAATTAGTATGGATGAAAAACTGAAGAGGGGACTGCTAGCAACTTGGATGTCTCACAAAATATTCCATTTGCTTAGAGAAATTTAGAATACTTTTAGCATTACCTAAATTTTCGTAAGTTTGCTTAACTGGAACAATCCATTCTGAGGTTATCGCCTCCTTCATGTATGACAAGTTCATATGTATTATAAGTCAATGAAGAGAAAAATACCTAGATTTAGATTAAAAATTAAAATTTTGGGATCATAAATGCCTATGGAGGTATTAAAGTCCAGAGAGATTAGATGGATAGGACCAGTTGTACATGAATGTTTTATAACAGTGTCGCTCTTCAGAAAAAGGTCAGAAGTACTGGACTGTCTTCTAGTCTTTCAAAGTAGTCATGTAACAGTAGCACTAAAGATCAACATGTTGAGAAGGTTCCAACACTATGAATATACATTTCCATGGAGAGGACATTTGCATTTTTTTCAAGAAGCAAATTCTACCTTAAACAATGCCTTGATGATAGTATTCCAGTAAATCCAGAAGAAAAAAATTTACAATACTCATTGTCAAGTCTGTGAATTTTTCAGAATGTGAATTTCCCAACTTAAAGCATGTACCATGCTGAATTTCTGCACCTTTGCTGTGAGCCTGCCTGCCTGCCCACAGAGAAGTATGGACTTGCTAAGCAGGTGAGATACAGCAAGATGTTGGGGCAGGAACAGCAAGCCCAGCCAGCTGTTGTGTCTGCACCCCATGGTGGTGGTGGTGTAGGCGCACTCTGGGGAGTCTGGAAAGAGGCAGTACAAGTCAACCCTATCTCTGCCATGGGGCTGTGTCTATAGTTCTTGTAGATTTGTTTGTTGCTGATGCCGATCTCTCACCTGTGTCCAGGCTGTACTGACAGCCCAGGTGCAGGGCACCTGTAGGTGGGGAGATGTTTGCCTGTTCTGAGGCATCACCACAATGAAGAGGGTGGAACAAGCCAAAGATAGGTGAAGTGTTCCTTTCATGTATTACAGGCTTGTTTGGAAGGTGGAAATCAATCTGCATTTGATCACATGCAGCATAAATCATTATGCACAAAACAGTTCATACAAATTATAGTTCTGCAGCTTCCATCGAACTCCATCAATTTATCACTATACGGTATGATAGAAGGCATGAAATAAAAAAATAAAAACTATTGTAAAAGCATTAAGTCAAACAATGATTACTTCAGCTGTTTTTTTTTTTTTTTTAATTAGTTTTTTAAGTACCCATGCATTTTTGCAAGTATCTAAAGGTACCCAATATTTTTATGAATAAGTGCAATTTCTGAATATAAGCCAGATTTTTAATTCACTAAGAATATGTCACCTTAGGGTACTTTTAAACATAGTTTTTGTAAATGCTGTAAAATTATATGAGAAATCTAAATTGTATTAATCATAATTAGTGTGCAGGTTTCCACAGGAATCAACAATAGAAATTACATTTTTTAAATACAGAAAACAGAAATAACCTCCTTGGATTTTCCTTCTAGTTCCATCTAGCTAACAGGCTTTTATTTTGAAATCCTATTAAACAAAGCGGGTTTATCTAGTTAATCTTAGGATTTTCTGAGAGAGAACTTTCTGGGACTGTCTTAAAAAAGGATCAAGAGCATATTGATTCTCCTGCAAAAGCTTTTAATTACTTTTTCCTGATGCTTTTTTTCAAAGGGAAAAAAATCATTTGAGATACCATGATCCAACTTAGTTTTTGTACTGGACAGCTAAATAAAAATAAAATTATTAGTAATTGCTTCTATACATAGATTTATAAAAGAATTACGATCTGACCAGCAGAAGACTTGTACTTCAATTAAAGCTTCTAAAGCACAATATGCACTTTAGCTACTTCTGATGCGTCCTTATCAATAAACACAGTGTTCAGCTAACTCTTAAACAGTTTGCAGTTTTTGAACTTCCTTATTTATTGGAGCTATTTTGGGGTTAAAGGAGGGAGAATAATACATGGAAAGAATTATTCACCTCTAATCTCTACTGTAGAAAATCCTTGCATACCATGTAATTCCCTTTCTTAACTAGTGTGTAATTTGACTTCAGCCCACAGGCAAGATAGAAGATTCACTGTAGCTCCACGGTGACATTTCTCTTGAAATTAGAAATATGAGAAATATAGTTAACACAATACTGGTCTGAGTCCAAGTAATCAAAAAGAAAAGTTGCAGTTTTAGTTTTCCAATATTTTCACCATCTGAGGTGACATTGTTTCAAGTAATGCAAGCAAGCAGGGGCAAAGGGTTTGTTTGTATCCATCCTTTTAATTTTAACTCTAAGGAAAGACAGTGGATTTTGACTTGTAGTGAAAGTAAACATGAACATTGTATTTGTATGGCCAAAATGAAAAACCAAAACCTGTCATTCCTTTCAGCGTTTAGATATTCTATATGACACAAATCCAATTGTTTTTCATTCACTCATAAATAAAGCATGGGACAGATGTGCTAGGTTTACAAATTGCTGGAGGAGATGTTGTTTATAGACTGCCTTTCTTTTGCCCTCTGTTGCTAGAGATAAGAGAAATCCAAATTGACTTGCTTCCTCTGCCTGAGGCATTTTAAACTCACAGCTTCCCTGTGTCTGAAGCGTGCTCTGTGTTTCTGTATGTAGCAGTATGGCTTCAGCTGCTTATGGCTGCTCTGAGATTTTGGTAGAGGAAGATGCTGCAAAAGAAAAGAGAGTACTGGGGTGATGGTTGGATTTTGGAAAAGCAGTGTAAGTATCATACTGAAAGGATAGAGTATCTGTTTTCTCATCAGTTGTACCCTATGCCTGAAGGATGGAGTGAATTTCTCTTTTGCAGCCTCCGAAAAGCACACCCTCTTCTGTGTGTCCAACAGTTATGTCCACACTGCCAAGGGCACTCATTTTGGGGCATCACTTCGAAAGCCTCCCCATTAGCCACAGTTTCCCATCAGATCTCCTTCAGACCCTGAGCTGCTGCTTCCTCAAACGTGATCACCAGGCAGGTCATGCTTTGTCACAGCTTTCCTGCATTCTCAACAACAATAAACAGCAAGTGAAAACCTCATCAAATTCTGTCACTGTGTCCTTCCTGCTACAGTCTCACACCAGAAGCTGACTTCTCACATACTACAGAGGAGGCGAAGTCTTCTGACTCTAACTAGTCTCCCCACAACCTTTAAGTGAAGCCATATTCTCTTGTGGATGAGTGGAGTTACCTGACACTCATTGCAGCAACAAAGGCAGCTGAGCATCTTTCCAGTCTTTCTCTCCTGGAGTAAGTTTAGGCATTCCCTAAAATAATCTAAAATTTGGTTCTCAAAGTAAAATAATTTCACTTATCCTGAGACTTTTAATAGAAGATTTCAGAAGGACGTAGCTAGCAATTTAGTGTTCAGCACACACTCTGTGTTGGTGGGAGGAGTGGTAAGGCTTCACTCAAAATGGAGTCTGGTGGTGGTGTGGAAAAAGGATTTTCAGAAATGAGCTGTCAGCTTTTCATTTGTCCCTTACATATTTTACAGTTTTGTTGAAGTTTTTGTTACATCATCATTGAGCTTTCAGTTGATTGCTGAATTACCGTTGAGACTAGTGCAGTGGTTAATATGCTCACATGCCAGGAGTTTCTTGTGTTTCTTCCTGTTTTTCTATTTCCTTGTTTCCTTACTGGAAAATTACTATGGCACAGGTAAAACAGTTTGCAAAAGTAAATCTAGCATCTTTACTTTTGGTGATGCTTACAAATGGATGTCTTTTTTTATCCAGGGACTGTATTTTGAAAGTTCAGTATTTCTTTGTGAACAATAACTCTGTCATTCCAATTATTGATACAGATGATTCAGGTTCCGGGACATATTTGTGGCTACAAAATATAAGGATTGGACATAAAAGCAACTATTCCAGTTTTCTTCACTTAAAAGTTATTGTATGCTCCTACTTAATGCTCTTTTAGGAATTAAGAGTTAGGAGGTGCTTTGGTAACTTTAGAAAGGGGAAGTTATAGTGAGGAATAATAATATTTTTCAATATTAATGGTGAAGAAAGTTTAGTCAGGCCAAAGCTACATCTTCTCATTGAGTTTTCAGAAGAAACACCAAGCAATTTTATTTTTCATTACTATTTTAATCAGGTAAGAATGCCTAGTAAATCACTTCCCCTCTCCATTTTGCTGTCCAAAACACAATTCTTTGCACATGTACATGCACACACACAGGCGCGCATGGACACACAAAAGCTAACAAAAACCCCCAAAAACAAAGCCCACCACCAAACCAAACCAGACTGCATTATGACTGGAATAGAGGGGATTATCCAAATTATGGATTCAGCAGTCTTTCCTTCCTCTTTTGCTCCTGTCACATGGTATGTAACACATAAAACAATGTTATATCACACCTACATAATAGAGTTCTGGAAGTTCATTTCTAGGATTGGTCAAAATAAATTAAAAGGCATAGTTCTGAATGCCTGAGAATTTAAATACTTGTATTTATGATAAACTGTTATTTCTGCCTTTTTGATGTCAGTTGCATATGTTTTGTTGTGTTTGAGTGGTGGGTAAGAAAACTAATAAGTAGATTTTAAGAGAGGTTGCACAGGACCATCTTTTATTTTATAAACAGGTATTTGCAAGAGCTGTTGAAACAAAAGTTGACCCCTGAAAGGGAAAGTTTCATTGAATCACTGTGTATTTGCAAAAGTTTGTAATGGTCTTAATGAAACCAGGCAGAAACACCAATTAATGTGGAGGTTTCAGTATTTATTCTTTTTCTGTGGGAGGGAGAGATTAGGAGAAAAAAACAAAACAGGCTTAAGCTTAAAAATAAACAAAAATAGTTTTATTAACACACGCTAAAGGAATGAAAAAAAAGTTGAACTAAAACTAAAACAGAATGATATTTTAAAACACCCTTCTCTCCCCTTACAAACTATTAATTTTCTTATTAAACAACATAGAAAGGCACAACTTGTGATTTTCAGTCAGTTTCACTATTTAGACATAATCACTCATTAGTTTAGGAGAAGAGTCTCTCTATGTTTTTTGGGGGTTTGTTTGTTTGTTTGTTTGTTTGGTTTGGTTTGGTTTGATTTTTATGAAGTTTTTTGCCACAAGACAAAATAGTCCAGTGCTCCCAATGTCACACATCTGCTGCCGCCCGGAGTTTTCGCAGGCTGTGATGTTCTATTAGCCTCTCAGTGTATCTGGGGTACCATTTATGAATACCTCTTTTAGTCTAAAATCATCTTGGTCTCAAAGGCTGAGACCTCCTTTTAACCCAGTAGTGGGGGTTTTAAAGTTCTCAATTAAATCTCCATTACATCAGTCCTCAAATTGATTAGAATGAGCATTCTACCTAATAACACTAAGATGCTGCAAAGAACAGTCCATTTCTCCATAGTTTACCTTAGAGAAGTCCTGTTAAAAATGTCCACTTCTTCAATCCTATTCCAATATTATTAGTTCTTTCACTTCTAATCTAACTGACTTCATTCAGTGTCTGTTCTACATGCCCTCTGGTTTTTTTCTTCTTTCTCTAAAGGAAGAGTCATGCTTTAAAAGTTCTGTGTTGTTAGGAAAGGGTTAAATCTGCCCGGGCCTGCAGTGGCCATGTGCAAGCCCCGGGCTGCATGAGGCTGAAGAAAATGCAGAGCTGTGCTGATGGAGGAAGCTGGTAGATGTCCTTTTCTCCACCCCTCGGTCTCATCCAGTGCGGCTCAGTTCGGAGCTACCACAAGTCTGTAAAAGGGCTCAGCCCAGGCCCGTGCGGGCAGCAGCTCTCGGAGGCCCGGCTGAGCCCGGCCTGGCAGCCCAGAGGAGCAGCAGGGCCCGACCCAGATCTGCCCGCCACCTACGATGATACCTCATGGCTGATTCCGAAGCGAGAGAGAGACTGATCTGCTGCAGACTAGTTTTAAATGTCCTTTACAAAGTTACATTGACATCCTTATTGGTCAAACTAGCTGCCAATATCTTGGTTAGCTTTTTAATAGGTCCCTATTGTCCCCCCTAAAACCACTCCATGGTCCTGGCAGGGAAAAACATTTCACATTTCTCTATAACCAGAAAACAAAACTGTGCCAACTCATGATAATGTTATAAATTCCTGTATTTATGTTTATAATCCTGAAAGCACATACATCCTAGTAGAGTCATCAAAAATAATAGCTCTTTCCAAGGTTAACATTCCCAGAAAATACATGATGTTTTCCATAAGGAGTCTTTCAAATGTCTTCAATGTAAATGTCATGCCAGGTCATGCATATTTGCTGCTGAAAGCACAACACATTATGAAGATGCCAAATAATATCCTGATTTTTTTTCACCCTCCAATTTAAAAATATATTCAGTCTCTGTTGTGGTTTATATTCAGTTTCTTCCTTATACCATGATTTCCTTGGGAGCTCAAGAAAGTAACTGGTTAAGTCTTGGTAAATGAATATGTAAAACCTTTAGTATTTTTATTTCACAATGCAGAAAGGCTCAAGTAGTTGATGGAACCCTTTCTGTTCTGCCTTGTGCTTGAAAAGGGCTGTGTTTAGGTGGGTGGGAAGATTTCCAATAGGCTGTTGAAGAATGAGAACTTGCAGTAAACTCTGTACGTTGGTCTCAGGCAATGTATAGAGTTGCATTTAAAGATTTCTGCCCAAGATTCAGTTCTACTCTGCTCAATAATTGCTAGTAGCTAAAAATTCCTGGAAACGAAGACAGCATCTCAATGTCCAGCAACATCACAGAAATCTGTTTTAAAGAATAGAATTGAATTTGAGTATTTTGACTAACCAGAATAATAATGAATAGTAATAATAATGATTCATTGTGCGCCTTTAGTCACATTGGCATGTTTAGGGAGAACATGATAATGTAATTTCAGTAATCTCCATATATCTGCTGTCAGTGAAATTAATACTTGTTTGGCAAAATATTTGTGCCAAATGATAAAGGAAAAAATAAATCCTGTAAAGTACATGGTAATGAACTCTAGTGAGTGGTTAGCTAGAATCACAAATGATTTCATCCGTCAACAGACAAACTGCCTAAAAAATGTATCAATGAATTTATGGATTTTTTTTTTTTTTCTGATATCTTCTAAGTCCTTTTGGCTTGCAAAGTAGGCCTAATCCTACAAGGCTGATGGATTGCTTGAGTAATTTGAAATAGATGAAAGATCAGTAAATGTCAAGGGGGGGGGGGGGGGAGGCAGAAATATTGGTAGTTACATTGTGTCCTACATGTCTCTTTTCACCCATATAGTTGATGGTTTCTTTGAGAAATGAGGAGGTGGAGGGCTGCCAGCTCACTTATCATCTATCCTTCTTAGCTTCAGGCTGAATGAGAAAAGGTTACACCTGTCAGCTGGAAAATATACTCTGGGGAGAATGATTTTCAAACCCTTTACAGGTCACTTTAAGACAGGTAATTATATAAAAACCTCTAAACTACAAAAATGATTTTTTTTTTTTTTTAATAATAGGAGATGCAAGTCTTTTAAAGCATTTAACTACTCTGTGTGAATTTTCAGTTGTAATGATTTTAATGTCCCTTTCACTGACTGATAAAAGTTTTTTTCCTTTGTCATGCAGATTATGCTGTATACCATAGTAATTTATTTTTATTCATTGAGTGTAGGTTCACAGGGATATTTATTATCATCCTGTTTTCTGTTATATATTCAGGTCCAGAAACTGACTGTTTAAAAAGTACACCACAGGAAATCTGATATTTAAAGAAGAAAAAACTGACTTACATACAGGGGTACAGGGTGCTTGGTGTCTTTTCTTTCATGTCAGACCTTCCATCTTTTTACTTTCTGCCAAGAACTGGAAGGTAATGATGACAAGGTCCTCAGATTAATTAAAGAGGTAATAGGTGCAGCACTGATAATGAACTTCCCAGTACTAGATACTAGATGTGACATATTTTGGCAGTAATTCCAAATGCAAACCTGCTTCATCCTTGATCTTTTTTGTTTCAATATTTACTTACTCTGATATTGCCCATGTTAAACTATGTAAATAAACTTTGTAACCAACTTCCCAAGTGTTCTACTAGCTATATATCACTAATAATTAGAAATAAAATGCTGCGTCTCTTTCTTTTACTAATCCTTGTTCTACCTCTAACTGACACAGATGTGCATTCACACTGATCAAAGAAATTTGCTTTGACTCAGCATGCAAAGGTGGGCAAAAATAAGGGCAGAAAGATGAAAATAGTATCACGTATTAGCTAACTCTTATATTTTAAAAATGCAGTAAGAATGAATAGATCTCCCTGGACCATAGGAGATTCCCTCGGATCATCTCAGATACACAGCTTTAATTTGGGAAAGCAGCAGTACACCTCACGTTTAGATAGATATTAATCTGCATCATTCCATGCTCAGGGAAGAATACTGAAGAAACAAGTTGTTGTTCTGCACTAGCAGTGTAGGGTTTAATTAGTTTCACATGTGTAGCCGAACCTCAACAAGCATCAAAACTATATTTTCGTGTGTGTGTTTTGGCTTGTAGATTGAATATTTCAGAGTATTTACTTCTGAAAATAAAACAAAATCTGTAGAGCCTGAAAAGGCTAGAGTGAAATAAAATGCTAGCTTGTAACATATTGATTAAAATTATTGCTTGGATTTAAAAAAAAAAAAAAGAAATCTGCAACCAAACCAAAAAGGTAGCCAAATTTTCTTTTACAGAATGAAGTGCCTCATATGCAAGACTGACTTTATGGTTTGATTATTGTCTACTGGGCACATGGTACAAATTATTTCATAAACCTTCATGTAGCAATGCTCAAGTACTTTTCATATTCAACAAACTAAACAATTGATATCTCCTGCTGAAGAACCACCCCCAGACATTAAAGTGTTTGTCCGTTCATAGTAATTACCATAGTATCATTAGGCTGTATGTCACAGTGGTCTTGCTCGGAGCAGTGGCTCCTTCCACCCCAGGCTAGCTCTGACACTGCAATCAGTTGGGGAACACTCCTTTGGATTTTGGGCACCAGAGGAGCAGCAAAGGGTTTTTTTCCCTTATCATGGGAGAGACCTCGCTGAAGATGAAGGGAGGAATCGGACTCAGTTGGAGGGCAAAGTCCAAGGTGTTTATTCAGTCCCACGCAGGGACATCCAAACGTTAGAGAATCTCTACTGCCCAGCGGCCCAGGGCGATGAGCTCAGAGATTAAATGCAGGGGAGGGACTAAGGGAGGAGACAAACCAACATCCAATGAGGGACAAGTTGGGAGTTGAACAGGGTTGGAGAGACATTCAAAGAAACCAATGAGAACATAAAGGGAGGAACCTCCTCAGCTGCTGCCCTATCAGTCGATGCCCTTACTCGAGCTTTCTAGAAGCTGTGAGGAACAATTGAATGACAGGCAGGGCCCGTAGGATGAATCTGGGAGGATTGACAGGGAAGGGGGGCAGGGACAAACCTTGGAACATAATATTTCTCAGGAAAACAGGGGAGTGCAGAACAAACCATTATAACAAAAATAAATAATATAAAATACAATATGAAAATAAATAACAAAGAGCACAACAGATGTATCTCTTAGGGATGAAACTAAGCTGAAGTATGAGTGCTTCTGTATAAAGGGACCCGCCCAGTGTAATTCTCACTTGGGTTGCTGCTGTTGGCACAATTGCAGTGGTCTCTTGAGCCATGGCTGTGGATGTGATTTGCAAACTACAGCTGAACTGGCTGCAGTCTTCTAGATATTGTCCAAGATTTGTCCTGCATCTATCCCAAAGGAGTAGAAGAGAGAATTAATAGGTCTATATGTACATTATATGTATACACATACATGACACATAAATAATGCATAAATAAACATATAAATATTTATATTTACAAATTGACATATATATTCTATTACAAAAATTGCTAAACAATCATTTATGTGTATTTAAACTTGCTTTTTAAGCAAAGCTACATCAGAAGCCTGTCTGCAAATAAATAATGGGACAACCTATAGCTTCTTAATTTGAAATTAATTGTATAGCTTAAATTTTATATTCTAGTACAAAGAAGAAGCTGGTTTCATCTTTCTGATGATTTCTTGTTTTTTTAATGCATGTTAGTTAAATACAACTCTGCATGTTACGATTTTTTGAGAAAATTATTTTTCGGGACCTGTTAAATATGTATCTGAGAGACAAAATTAATCAAAACCACCCTTCTAGAAATATTTATGAGTACTTTTCTCCTGAAAAATGTATCATAACATATCCAAAAAGTAATGAGAAAATAAATAAGCTTCCCAGGACTGTATTCACACTTGGCATAACCAAGTCTATACATTATGATACTGCCAACACAGTTTTCTAACACCTAGGGGACCAAAAAGGCAAATGAAAAGAACATCAGGTAAAGAAAAATAACCTGATAAAAATGTTTCTAAAATTTTAAAACATTGTATTGTATTGTCACTGCCAAAAGTATGTCTGAGGGAATCTAAAAATGCTAATTTAGATATGGTTTCTGTGCTCCTGTACATACTACTCTTCTTATAAATTTATGTATTCTTCTTTTTAAAGGTTATGTGCTTCTGACCAGTGAACAAGACTGCTAGGTTTTCCCAGGATACATCATTAGGTCTTTTCCCAGTGCCATTCTTTTCCCTATTAGCTTTTTTTTTGGTTGGATTTTTGTCATTTTTTGCATTCATCATGGAAACTCTTAATGTAAGTTACTGACTCCTATGATATCAAGATATCTGGCACCTGTCACCTGGTAACTTTGTTTGCTTAGATATCAGCTATATTGGAAACCAGTGGAATCAACAAAAACACAACACCACCCCCCCAAACAACAACAACAACAACAAAATTTAAAAAACAACCAAAAAAAAGGCTTGATTGCATATTGTAGGTCCTACATATTACTCCTCTCAAATCTAAACTATTTGGGACTTGACTGGGACAAGCACCACATTAATTTGGCAAGCATTTCATTAGTAACAAGCAGGAGATTTTATGAGTTTCATATATTGATAAGCACATTGTCTCTGACACTGATTCCATGCTTCTCACTGTAAAAAATTACAGTGGCTCTCAGAGTTTATCTTCTGATGGTCTTCATTTTTTTGTGCAAGCAAAGATATTTTTTTTTTTTTTCTTTATGAACTTCTGTTGTACTCCTAAATATGTGAGTATAACTAATAGCTTGGCATATGCTCTGACTTGCAGTGTACTTAAAACACATAATAACATATGTTCAAATTGTACTGTCTGGAATAAAATAGCCCAAATAATGAAGATTTTTTTTTAAGCTACTCTTTCAGGTGCTTTTACCAGACTTTAAATGATGCGGAAATCACATGGCTTAGTATAAATCTAGTAAATCTCCCTTTCTCAATGGACATGAAGTACATTTCCTAGTTGCAAGGCCCAGCATAGAAACCTTCACTAAAAGTATTCCTTTCTGTGATCATTGGCATCATGACTACATATATCACTTCAAAGTTGATAATGTCTTCTCTATAATTTTCTTGGTGTCTTCCCATCATGCCACTGCATTTATTGGTCTTTATTTAAAGACCAATAAGTGCAGTGATTTCTCTGTATCTGAGAATGGGGTAGCCATTTCATGGGTCTGGTCCTTACCATTTTTTATCCACAGGGTTCCACATAGCAATTTGTCCAGAGACAATATGGTCATGGCCATGCTGAGAAGGAGGATGTCCCTACAGATGGGACTAGACTCACTTTTAGTTCTTAAGAAGACTGTGACAAACAGAACAAACCAGAAGGACATAGATGGTTTTCAGGTAATACATGCAGAGAAGTTAAATTTATTTTTATTGCAGAAGAGTTTATCTAGTTTTGAATGGGGAGAACACAAACAATGGTTTCTTTGATTCTCTGACTTTTGGGACTAAATACTGATGCTGTAGAAGGAAGAGAATGACATGGTGATGCTGCCCAAGTACTGAAAAGGAGAATGGACCTGAATGAACAAAATGGTTTCTTGTAAATTTTCTGAGACCTAGCTCCCTAATAATGACTTTAATGTCAGGGGGTTTTAACTATGAGGTTATTGACAAGGCATGATGTAACAAAATTATTTTCTAATGATTAATTAAATCTACAGTATTGAATGTACAGCCTTGCTGTCATAAACAGTACAGACTCTAAAAACTGGACAGTTCAGGATAGGATTCTATAAATACTAGGCTTTTTTTCTTCAGTGACTGGTCCTTTATTTCTTGCTGTTCACTTCTCCATGTGTACAATAATGGCTTGCAATTATGGATTTTGGGGAGAGGTTGCAAGAAGAGCAGCTGTTTTTTTAATGCAGGCATTGCTACCTAATGAATTTTCCACTGAGCAAGTTTAACCGTAATTTTTAATTTGACCATATTCTTTATTAATGCTTTATTTTAGCTCAGTTATTGTAGAGCAAAAAAGGCAGTCTTTTCTTCCTTGTATAATGTTGATGAAATGAAGGTGGATGTCCCATGGTTGCTTGGAATGAATTGAATTGTGTGGGTTGACAACTCATTGAGAGAGACGATGGAGAAATTGAAGTATACTTGATAAATCCCTTCCTATTTTTATTAAAATTCATCCTGGATTTGGTTGGGATAGAGTGAGTTTTCTTCTTAGTAGCGTTTTGGATTTACAGTGAGAATAATGTTGATTAACACACTGGTGTTTCAGTTGTTGCTAGGTAGTGCATACCCTAAATCGAGGACTTTTCAGCTTCCTCTCCTTTGCCAGTGAGGTAGTGCATAAGAAGCCGTGAGGGAGCAAAATCAGGAGACATGGCCCAAACTGGCTAAAGGGATATTCTATGCCATAAATTCATGTCCAATAAGCTGGGGGGAGTTGGGTGCTATCATTATTTTAAATATGTTATACATATTCATCTTGTTCCTGAGAATTAAGCTGCATTCAAGGGAAATGCTATCTTTTTTTAGTGATTTTTGAGGTAATAACATACAGGAATCATTAGCCCAAATGTAATTGAAGCCTGAAACTGATATCTGAGAAAATGTTGTGGTTTTAGTGATATGAAGACTGTCTTCAGTTTAAAAGTAAGCTCCTAATAGTTGTTTTGAACACTCTTCTTTTTCATTAAAAATTGTGAGTCAAACCCTGAATAGCTGGCTAAGAAATCAGCTTCCTGCTAAGCCCGTGGCATCATATATTTGTTATACCATGTTTCCTAGACTGTTGTGTTACACTGGGCCACTCTTAACAATTCTGACTTTTGAATGTTAAATAAGTTTCCCTAAATATTTTATCTTTTTATTTAGTGCTGGGGCGGAGCAGGGCGGGGGTGTGCTAAAAGGGTTTACATTGCACCAAATTCAGATTCCCTTTTTTTTTCTGACGGTGAAATTCTGTCCTAATCCTTTACAATCTTTATCAACTTAAATCATTTGAGTAAGAAATAAGAAGAAATGTGTATGAGGTGCTAGATTCACAAAACTAAGGCAAAGAAGTGATTTTCCTCATCACTGATGTACCTCTTGGTGTAAATCACTGAAACTGCATGAGGAAGTTGTTATTCTTTTCCTCAGGAGGTGTGAATTTAATCCTTTAATCCAAATTAATGTCCTAGCTACCAACAGGTAAGTACTCTAAGATCTCTCTTTTTGATACTGCTGCTTTAGCTTGCGAAATATATAAAGCTGGAAAACTCAGTAAGTCAGTGAACCTCAGCATTAGTTTGCAGCATTATTAGTGTATTAGACAAATTAAGATAATTTCATAAAAAGGAATGTGAAAGACTCAAATCAGAATTTTATATAATATTTTACTGACAAGAAAACTTACTTGTCAGATGAGGAACACCTGCCTGCTGAGTTCACTTTCTATTTAATTTATGAACAAGTATAAGAGTCTGGATTTCACAGGGAATATAAATAATGTTATTTCAAAGACACCATTGAAGTTAAACCCATTAAACTGATTTACCCCAGCAGAAAACCAAGGTTTTACACAAAATGAAGTGCAACTATAAAAGATCAAGTTTCAAAATACCATTTTTAAACTTCTGCTTACATTAAAAATTGAATGATAATTCAAAATTATGTTTTGTTTGTTAGTTTGTGTATTTAAAGTAACATTTTTTATAACTTTGCCCTTCTTTTCTTTTTAACAGCACCTTCAGGCTTGAAGGAATATCTATATTTGGAGGCACGTCAATTTAATTTGCATAACAGATTCATCATTGTGACTTCTTGCAGGCCAGATTTGAGAAGTAACCAGGAAACCTGACCCTTAGTGGAGAATGGAAAAACCATTGAAGTCAGAGCACAACTGATCACTAGTGTAATCTGCATGGAATCATCTTTCTCAGATCTGACAGCTACAAGCTGAGTCCTGGCAAAAGCCACAGCCTTAAATTCCATTTAGTGGGAAAGAAGGATAAGAGAACTCAATGTCTTGCCCCGTTGCAGAAACTGCTGTCTCCAAGCCTGACACCTGGGTTCTGTGCTGAGTCGCCAGAGTACCAAACAGCAAGTCTTTTATAGGTACAGCCAGCATCAACAAATATTTCAATATGTAGCCAAAAGGAGAAACTAACATCTTACATAATTTCAGAAAAAAGAAACATTCATTGTAACAGAGGAATGTTACACTCTGTGGGGAAGAAAACCTCTGTCATCCCTTGTACATATTCAAAGCCATACAGAAACAGGGCATAAGTGAAGTTCAGTCACTTAAAAGGATGCTGACTCCTGTCCTTCACCCAACTTTGAGGAAATCCCACTCTTAGAGATTGCATCTCGATGCACTTCTATTACTTGCACTGTCATTTCCATTCAGGGTAATGATGTGTGCCACCATTTGCACAGACGGCCCCAGGAGATTTTGACCACAACAAGCTATACTTTACCAGGGCTCCAAAAGGAATTAAAAAGTTAGAACTGAAGAAAGACATTTATGCTCTCTTTCACTATGGGGATCTCTTCACAGAAAGGACTATGGTCCTTTCTTAGGATGAAATAAATACATGCATATACATACATATAGACATATGTATATATATGAAAAGCAGCAACATGATAAGGTGTATTTTAAAAGGGGATATAATCTTTTTTAATAGCATCCTTTTTTTATTTTAAAACATATTAACAGCCGATAAATTTAGCATATTGAATCATACATCAAAAAAACGTTCCTACTAAACATTGACAGTTAGTCCCAGTTACTGCTGAAGAAGGAATTTGTAATATGTACTTGACACAAAATTTTTCTAACCATTTGTCTATACTTCATGGAGAAATCTAACAGACAAGCAACATTTTCAGTTTATTTTTCTAAATAAATATGTTGTTTGTATTATTTGCAGTCACTCATTTGGGCTGGTTTTCATTATCTCCAAAAGTGATTTAAAGACAGAACCAAAACACAGGGATTGCTTGTTCTTGTTAAGCTGTAATAATTTGCTGAATGAAAGCTTTAATATAAATACTGTAATTTGTAAAATGATGAAGTATATTTATATAGGCAAATATGTATGGAAAACAAAAGGAGGTATTTTAACTCTTAATTTCAGAACATAGTTTATTTTAATATCCACAGGAAGAAATAAATATATAATGGGATAGGGTTTTTATTATAATTGAGTTTTAGTAAGTGAAAATTTGGATGTTTAAGAATGAAATGAATGTAGTAAAATAATGGTAGTTTCCCATATTATACAAAGACCTTTTGCCAGCTGTCTCATTTTACTCGAAAACTGGTTTAGTCATGCGAGGGTTGGGTTTTTCTGGGGTGTATGTGTGCTGAGGTTTTTGTTTGGTGTTTTGTTTGTTTTGGTATACTGACAAGACCATGAATTTGATACTATTTGCTGATAATTTGAAAAGCTACAGAATAAAAGATTGTTTCTTAGAACAATCTATAGTTTGCAGTTAAGAACAGTCATTGTCATCCATCTAATGCAGTGTTATGTTGTAGTTATGGAACATTTCAATGATAGAGCTGTTTTGAATAAAAATGTTTTTTCCTTTTTTTTCTTAGTCCATTAGCCTATTTTTAATTTGAAAAGTAATGCATTTGTTTCCCAGTTCACTTAAATCATTAGTCTTAAATCCGTTTATATGTATCTGATTTATAAAGCTGAATAGACTTTTCTTTCAGTTCATTGTTTTATGGAAGCATTTAAGTGCTCACTAACAGAAGAAATACCTTTCAACATCAAAAATTAATTTTAAAACCCTGTGCGTTAACTTTGTGAAGGGCAGATATCTTAAAAATGTGTTGCTCTGCTCTAATGTGCTAACAAGTGTTATGCGCGTATGTTTGTGTGTGTGTGTGTGCACGCATGGCACCCTTACCTGCTCATGAATGAAATGCCAGCTCTGCTGAAGTAAGTGCCACAAGTCCTGTTACTGCAAAAGATGCTCATGTTACTGTACTTTTTGGTGAAAGTCCTGAGCTGTCTTTGCTTATGACTCCGAAGCCATAAGCAGCTTTTGAAGTTTGTCAGGAAATCGGAAAATTAAGTGAGTTTATGTCAGGCTCCCTCATTTGGCAAAAATTGGGATGATCTTATGATTTGACTCTTTTTATGAAAGTTAGTGGTCAATTTCCTTTGGTGCAATAGATAAATGAAACCTTGTATTTGTTAAAGAATGATGGGTGTGTTTTGTTCACACACAATTTAGCTTTTGGCTTATGGTGTTCTTACTGTGATGTAATTTCTGTGTCATTAGAATACATTATTTGGACACACAACTGGCATGAGTTTGGTTTCCCTCCCTTTCTAGATAATCTATATTTTAAAACTTATGAGCTTGTTCCTTGAGACAAATATTCAGTTGCTTAAGGAGGGGACAATATTATTGAAACAATAAGAAAATTTCAGAATGACAATTTGAACATTTCCATCATTGCCGAATAGTAACACTTGAGAAAGCTCTTTTTTTTGTGAACAAAATGCATTCACCTGTATTTGGAAATAGCCCAATAAAAATCCAGTGGAATGATTTGTTACTACTTGCAAATACTTTTCTGCTATGCTGAGCTCTAGATCAGCTTGTGTGTAAAATTTTTATTGCACAAAACCCACCTGAAACAATGCACAGTTTTCTTCAGAAAAAATACATAAGATATGAAAAATAATTACTTGGTCCCAGGAGTGGTTTTATATAATGTGTGCAATGCAAAAATGATGAACATATACCAGCATGTAGGCCTAATTTAAGTGACAAACGTAGGTGGAAGATAGCACTGCAAACCACAAATAACATGCTGTTATTTGTACCTCTGCTTAACAGGGACTTACGCTGGAAAGTAAATTTCAGTGTGTGTGCACACTCATTCAATGTCACGTATCATGTATTATTTTACTACCAGTGTCATTGGGAGAAATCCAGATTGCTTGATTTTCATAGATTTAAATTAAGTCTTTAGATAAGTATTCAACATTGGATATAAATCGAGTTGATGTCTCTGTATTGTGCAAATACTGCCATGAGATAGCATTTCAATACACAATTTCAGAAACTTTTGGCAAATAATTAGCACTGAAGTGCTTTTTTGTAGTTTAGAACCAGAGGAAACAATTAGATTGTCTCACTGAACAGCAAAAAAAAAAAATTTGTGTTATTTCCGTTATATTAATCCAAACCTACTGACAAAACCAGCAGAACTTTTTCAACTAAGATGACTTTACAGTGACTTTTGTAGGTTTATGTGTCATGCATACAAGAAATGCCTACAGAAACAGTTCTATATAGTGCATTGTTTCTGAAGCTGGCATCTGAAAAGCCACCTGAAGCAGCCAATAGGCTTGAAAGGATGAGGTGTGCAAAATAAAATGCTGACAGTTCTACACATGTCTACAAGACAATTTCAGCACTTGAATTTTTAAAAAGCCCAGGATCATCATAATTCATGAGAAAAATTGGGATGTGTTAAAATAACTCTTTTGCAGAGTGGAAGAAAAAGATTACAAAACCTGGTGATCACCAGGATGTTATAAAAGTGTCCCTCTCCTGACAGAGTTGCCCAATGTGAAAATCCCCAATTTGTCACATGTGAAAATGCCCAAGGGACAGATTTTTTTTTTTTTTCTCTGATCAGTGAGGTACTGGGTACACAGCAAGACAGTGATGCTGTTAATAAAACCTGACCACAAGGTAGTGGTAGGTTATTGTCTAAGGAGGGATGGAGGAAGGACAGCCATCTTTCTGCCCTGGAAATCCCCCCGAGGGAGGATGTTATTACTGAGACTGGATCTTAGGAGGAATCTTAGAGGACTGCTGAGACTAAATCAATTACTTGCATGGACCGGACTGTTGAAGATGCCTTGAGAGAGGAAACAAAAGCCAAGTGGATCCTGTTCAAATTACTTCTCTCTCTAGATTCAATTTCCTTGCAGAGCCAGGAAGCCATGAAATCTCCCCACAGTTGGGCTGAACTTCAGAAAAGACAATTATGAACAAGGACTCCTGTTTGGGAGAAACTGGATGGACTGCTAAGATGGTTAAGTCATGGTAGATGTCACAGAGACTTTAGGGTGTTTAGGGTGTTATGGAAGGCAGAGAACAAATACATTCTGCTTAGCTAGATTGGCTTGAGAAAGGGTGAAAGGGAAATTGAATGGCTAATCAGCAGGGTATCAGAGGCCACTAAGGGCAAGATGTCCTTCAGATAGCTGAAGATTTTTAAAGAAAAGGTAAGGACTAAATGTAAGACTAAATATAAATTTAAACAAGCAAACAAACAGCAAACCCAAAGCAGCATTAATCAAAACAATTCCAAGATACTTAAGAGGTTTCTTGACTGAAATAGTTGAAAGAAACAAGAATTAAGAAATTCTGTTTCTACAGCAGAGCAGAGGGAAGGCTGGGTGTCCATCTGTAATGCTGAAACTCAATCCAAGAAAACAAGTACTTAGAAGAAGCTATAGGAACAAAATTGTTGTAACATTTAAATTCTGCTCATGCTATGGAAGGAATTTTTTAGATTCTCACACACAATTTTTTTTGTGGGGGAGTTCATATGAAGTCATGGTTTGTCAGTTTGAGGTGGTTCAAAGCAAAATGAAGGGATGTACAGCTAAGATTTTTAAAGATACTCAGGGATGAAATAGCCAAATGGTACCTGTGGTGTGAAATTCATCAAAATAGCTCAAAAGCTGTTTTGATAACTTTTGAGATGTGAGGTTGCAACTATGTTTCCAGTTTTAGATTGAAAGAGCATGGTCCAGTAAATCAGTATGGGGCAAAGGGGTTCAAACTATAATAATACCTTTCTAAAAAGAGCTAGAATGCATCTAATGGTGTCAATATTAGCAAACACCACAGGAAATTTCACAGACGGATAAGAGAAAACACAGAAGAAACTGCAACTGGCTAAGAGGAAAATTACTGTGTTCACAAAGAGATGTAAAATATTGGAGAAAATTGTGATTTTTGTATCTGTTTCCACAGGTGACAGAGGCCAAGAGTGAAGTTCCAGGGGACATATTCTGTGATCTGTGTGTCTCAAAATATATTGAACATGTGAATATGATGGAAAAGTAATGTATTTATTTGGTAAATTTGGTGATCATACTAAGTTATTAAAGGTGTTAAATAGGAGTGGCCTGAATGACTGGTTATTAAAATTAAAAATTAAATTCACTGAAGATAAACATAAAATGCTATGAAAACAATTTTATATTTTACATATTTCACTTAGCCTTATATTTAGCAGTTAAATGTTCCTATGAAAATGTTGATCTCGTGCTTAGGAGGTCAGAAAAAAAAATGCAAGCATGCAGTTAACAATTATTAGGAAAGCAGAAGAGAAAATAACTGAATATTAAATACATCATTGTATCAATCAATAAATATGCCATAGGTTGTGATATTTTTGTTTTTAAATACTATACCCAGTACCTTGACTGGAAAATAAACAAACAAACAAACAAGCAAATGATTAAACTGAAAAAGCTTCAGAGAGTGAATGAAAAGGTAGGGAAAAAAAGGTACCATTAGATTCTGCCTAAGTCACAGTGGGTAATAATTCTGCTCAACAGAGGTGTGAAAGAGAAGTAAAGTGACAAGACCATGAATGTCATTGAGTGTGCAGTAGCAGGGGACATCAAACAAATCTAACCACTGGGGAGCTCAAAAATAGCACAATAGTGTTTATTTAAGCAATGTGGAGGGAAGTTGTGGAACTCTTTCACTCAAAACATATTGCATATGCTAGCTAAAAGTTTATGAGAATTAGGGACTGTGAGGAGAAAAGGAAAAATAGTAGAGAGTTGCTAAATGAAGTGACCCTGATTTTGCCTCAGTGAAGACCAGCTGGCATCAGAATGAGTATAATGAAGATAAATTTTTACATGTGTGTTCTGTATCACTGTCAGCTGGTTTTGTGGCTCACATATCCATTTACATATACTGAAACCAGGGGGCAGAAAATTCTGCTTTTGCAATGTGTACTGTATACTTTATAAAGGCAGAAACAAATTAGCAAAATCAGCCAAGAATTTTCATATGGAAAGGACCAAAAAAACCCACCCTTAAGACAGGTGAGGGATGATGTTCTGGAAGTTGTCATCATTAAAAATTCACCTGTTCAGTAATGTGTTACATGGAGGTTTATCTATTGATATTTAAATAGGCATCTGTAGTTATCAAGAAGACTAATGTCAAGTGAGAGATTGATGTTTCAGGATGTAAAACATCCCAATTTACAAAACCAAACAAACAAACAAACAAAAAAAACCCCTGCAATCTTTTGATTAGTGCTGATTATGTATGTCTTTGAAATAAACATATGTGTCTGTTTATTTGTTTCCTTAACTTAATCACTGAAATAAATATCCATTACCAATAAATGTGGTTGCATTGCAAGTTGTGAATGGAAACCACTTGGTTAATCAGGATGAAAAGCTTAGAATTTGAGAATCTGAGCCCCATGTTGATAAGACAAACTCTCTTTGAAATACCTACATTTGAATAACTGGGGAGTTTTTACACACTTCCACCAAACTGACAGCGATTGGGCACATGACAAACTCATTATTTTTAGTGAAGACTTTGAGACTTTATTTTGTTAGAGAGATTAATACCTATAGAAGACCCAGTCAACAGGATTTAAACCTTTTGAAAATTAAGTTGCTAGACCATCTAAGATTATAAATTAACCACAATCTATATGTAATGTGGAATGCAGTGGAATTTATTTGGTTTAGCCTACTATTTGTTCCCATTTAAACAGATTTTGCAACAGCAGTAAATACGTTGTGGAAAAATAATTGTACAATAATATCTTTTTCCTAGAGAAAAATGTTTTTAAGTTTTTGTCTACAAAAGTGAGTACTAATATTTCTAATTATTATAATTCAATGAGCAAAATATATACTACTGTTGTGACTATCACTGTTGCAGTTGTGGAACTATTGATGAAATACGACAATACACTTGGTTTTAAATTTTTTTTTTCATTTAATTTTTATAACAAATGCTTTCTTTTTCTCTAGTTTCTCTATAATGCTCTCTGCTTTCGTATTGCTAAAAGAAACTTCTACTTAGCTCATGCCTCTGTTTTCAAACCACAGTTGTCACTGTGACATTATAAAACTAACTTAATTAATCTGCTTGGAATTCATTTCTGTTGATCACATGCCCTCTTCTTTTTGCTGAGAAGGAGATATTGCATGATGATTTTGTATTAACAGACTTATTTTAATTCAGTAATTCATACTGATTTTATCTTATGTTAAAGTAAATGTGTGATATTTGCGTGCAAAAGCTAACTAAAGAAACCATCTTTACTATAGTCTGTTTAAACAGAGTTTTCTAAGTTAATTTAGAATATCTTGGAAATGGATGAGAAGCATTTCCATCTGCCTGGTTAAGGCTTTTTTCTATTTAAACTAACCATGTGTTGTTTTGAGTAGAATGAATCTAACTGAATGAAATCACTATATAACTATCATTTTTCACTTTGCAAAATTATTATTTTTCTGACATTGTAGAAGAACCTGTATCACACTTAAACAAGTCTTTAATTGGGATTTAAAATTTTGTCTTTTTTTATTGTATGCAAAGAGGATATTAAACAATGATAAAATGTAGAGTAGCAAAAGGGAGATATTTTTGAAAATTCAAATTTGTTTTGGAAAGATGCAGTCACAAATGAACTGAAAATGCATTATAAGAGATAGCTAAAAGATCTAAATTGTGACATGAAAAAGAGAGACCACATGGAACATTAGGTTCCTAGACCTGCAGAATGTGAATCAATAAACAGTAAAATATATATCATCATTTTGCCTTGATACTTTTGCTGCTCAGGTAGATGGAGCTAAGCAATGCTAAAAATTCTGGTTAGGACATCTTTCTGGTTAAAAAGTGTTCTGTTTTTGCTTTTGGAGGTGATCAGCTGAAGCTTTGACTTCATAAACTTCTCTGATGGTGCAGCCACATTTTCTGTGGATGCTGGTACTTCACCATGAGGACATTTTTCCACACATACCTTATCTATCCAGCTTGCTCTTCAAGGTCCCTGTCCCTTTTATAATCCCTTTTCTATTGTTTGCTACTGCTGCAATGTGTTTATCTCGGCTTCTCAAATATGGCCCTTAGTTTTAACTTTGCCAGACTAAAATCAACTCATCTCACTCAACCTCCCCATATCAGTCATGTTCTTTATGTCCGCTGTAGCCCCTGATGCAGGTTCTGCACATTTCATCCTGCTCAGGGCAAGAACAGATTGTTGGCCTTGTGGTCAGCTATCACCCTCAAGTCCTTTCAGCCTGGATCCTTGCAGCTTATCCAGTCAGTCTCCACCAGCCACAGCTGCTCTGCCCTGGGTGCTGAGCATGGCCCTTCTGCCTCTTAAGTGGAATGAATCTTCTCTAGGCAAAATCCATAAATCTCCTTAGGTCCTGCTGCCATTAATTTTTGACATTCATTCATTATGTTTGTCTTCTTGTATTTGTCTTGTATTATTTTCTTAAAATAATACAGAAATTTTCTTAAAATAATACAGAAATTTGTCAAGTTTGCATTCTATGTCATATAATCCAGGTCCCTGATCCCATGTTTCATCATGGCAGTCATTAAGACTGGTAGAGCTTGATTTGCCACTAGTAAATCTCTGGGTATTGCTCCTGATTGCCTTGTTTTCCATGTGTGTTCTCTCCAAATAAGTGCTATTTGTGAGCTTTCTGGTGTAAAAGGTGAGGCTGCTTTTTAAAAGAGTCCCTTGATCTCCCTTCTGTCTTAATATGAGCATATTTGCCTTTTTCAAGTTTGAACATAATATTTGCCTTTCCAATTTGCAAGTTGTTGAGGACCTTTCTTGATTACCATGATTTTTAATAGATGATAGTAGCCTTGCGTTCCCTGCAGTCAGCACCTCCAACACCTTGAGGCCAATTTCATCTGGCATCCTGTACTTCAGTTCAACATTTTTAAGTTGCTCAAGCTTTTTGGTTTCTTATAAGCCTGCTTCCAAAATCAGACAAACATGTGCAGAATTTCAAAAGCAGGCTTTAACAGAGGTGAAAATGTCATTAAATATTTCAGCCTTTTCTATATAGTCTATCAGTCAACTGGTTCTCCCATTCAGCAGTTCGTGTTTTCTGTGAATTTCCTTCTGATATTAGCATACTTGTAAGAACTCTTCCTGTTACATTTATGTCCCTAACTAGTTTTAGCTCTAATCAGGTTTTGGCCTTTTCATCCTTAATGGCATGGACAATATTTTTATAGCCTTCCTTTGATTTCTGTCCTTGTTTTCACTTTGTGTGTGATTCCTAGCATTTAAGTTGTCTGCAGTATTTTTCAGGCCTTTGATAGAAATTTCTGGTCTACCTGCATGAATGGGTCTCTTTCTCCTGACCTCCAAATAATTTTTCTTAAAAAGTCAGCTAGCAATTCTGGATGGTCCTTGTAGGAGGCTCCAAGGGTATTAATCAGCAATATTCTAAATAAGTCAAGGTCTAAATAAGTCTCTATCCTGAAGTCTAGAATCCATGTCCATGTCTTACCTTCTTTGCCTTTCTCCAAATCTTGATCTCATCTTCTCCAGGTCACTGCAACCCAAACTAGCATATACAATCCCACTCACAACAGTTGTTTCCTTGTTGATGAGCTAGTCAAACAGTATTACCCTGGCTGGGCTCTAAGTTCACATTATAAATTCATATGCAGTGCTCTGAAGACCCTTCCATGATGCTTAAGGTTTGTATTACCTGTTCAGTAGGTGTCAAAATCCCTTATAATGGACCAAGGGCTCTGGTCAAGGGATTCCTCTTAATTGTCTGTAGACAGCTTCAGAGATGCCATCTTAGTCAGGCAAGCTGTAACAGATCTCCATCACATCATCCCTGCTGCATCCTCTCAGACTTAGAGACCTGTACCCTCTCCACAGATACTTCCTTGTTTTCACACCAAATCTTTCCTCAGTCACTAATTTTCTTCACATAAAACACATCACTGCTTCTTCTGTACCACCTACCTTCCCTCAGCAGGCTTGTGGAGCAGCCATGTGATGACAGTCAATTCACTGGGAATGGGGAACATAGGAAAAGAAGGTGAGTGAGATCCGAAGAATAAATGTGAAAGCTATATTTGTGATGAGTACATCAGGTACTCAGTCAGGTTTTCAGAGAACTGTGTCCTACTCATTATGATACATATGAATAATGTCAAAGAGACCACATGAAACAGCTGGATGACTCTCAGGAAATACTGGTTGTCAGAGTTTTTTAGGGTATAGAAGTTTTGATCAAGTTACTGCAGGAAGGTTTTAAAAAATCTGAAATTTGTGAACATGGAATATTGCCTGTTATGCTGAATGAAGCTTAGAGACCAAAATAGTCTGTCATTCAGGCAAGCATTTAAATTCTTTTATGTGTTATCGGAATATGCTTTTAATTCATTTGTGCTTAATCCATATGCATATGAAAGTAGATGATAATGTGTGTGGATAAAATCAATACAAAAGGCAGAAAAAAGTTAAATTGCTTGGGACTTGACTTCAACTTAATCTGCATGCTTAATGGGGTGAAAATATGTATGTCCTGCCACAGGTATAAAGTTGATTTATTGTCACCTTATTTTTATTTTCTCTTGACAGTATAATGCCAAAGGATTTACTTACACTAAAATGAGACCTTCTCTCCATACCACTATTGTTTTTTCCTAGTCAGCAGCAGATTGAGTCATTAATGTGTGTTTGGCTACTTGCAGGCTAACTTCTGAATTAAAAAGAATTAGGATTGCTTTTTCCTGTGAGGATCTAAGTAAAGTGTGAGTGGAAAAAGAGATGAGAAGAAATAATATTTCTTTCTCATTGTTTGAGATCTATTATGTGAGACATACAGTAATCATCTGGACGTACATTGTTCTGCAGGCATGAAGCATGAGCAGATGGGAAGCTGATTTAGATTAGACACTTAACTTTAACTAAAACTTAAGATGAATCCTTTACTCCAGATCATTGAGATAAGTTTTGACTAAACATGGCCATGTTTAAAAAAATTTAGCAATTTAAGGCAATATTCATGGATGGAGCATAAACTTTAAAGTTAACAGATATACAGGTTTTTACCAGGAATCTTTTAACACATATAAGAAAAAATTTCTTGGCCTTGTCACATTTGCCATAATCAGAAAACACAGATACTGAAAAAAAAAAAAAAAAAAATAGTTTACTTTACCTAGATAAATAGAAAATAACAATTTCCTAGCTTTTTCTAAATTTTAGATTCAAACAAGTATTACTAGGTTACCATCTCTACTTGCCTGCATTAATATTTATCAGGTCTTCTTTTAAGAGGAGATCATATTGGCAAAGCAGAGACATGGGCAGATGTATTTACTCAGAATATATAATTTAAACATGAACCTAAGCTAAAATATCTCTGAATTTTTTTCAGATTCCCATTAATAGGAAATGGGCATCAGCATAATCCTTGAGGGATGATATTTTAGTTTTGATTGAAACAGGAAATGCAATTAATGACATCTCTAAGGACAGAAGGATTGGGGCTGCAGGCAAAAATATGAAAAACATAGGGATTTTCAAATGCTTGAAGTGCAGAGGTAATACATTCTGTTCTTCTACCCTGGACTCATGTATTTGATAAAAGTGTACTTATTACACAGATACAGAAGGATGAAGATTATAGTTATCACTGGCTGTTCTTCCAGCTGAGTTTTCATGTACATCCTCCTCTTCATAGAAACAATCAGTTTACCAGGGGGGATGTGGGTTTTTTTTTGTTATTATTATTATCAGGTTTTGAATTTTACCCATTAGGAATTTAAATATTATGATTTTTTTTTTTTCTTTACACTACTATTTGTTTTGGTGTCTGAAAGCTCTTCTAATTTGATGGTAAGAATATTTTGAAAGTGTTTTATTTTTGATGAGAAATCTGAAGTTTTTTTGGATACCAAGAATATGTGTGACTAGCTTAATCCACTTGAATTCTTGTCTGCTATTTTTATTTCAGTGTTAATCAAATCTCATGTCTTTTTTACATTTGTCTATTTTTTAGTATAATTTTCCAAAATAAGCTTCTTTTTTTGTCGTTTTTTTTTTCCCCCAAGTAAGTCAGCATAATGCAAGTTTTTGTTACAATTATATTTAATTTTAAAAAATACAGCTCTTTGTCTATAGAAACATATTTTGTGTTGGAGAAAATTCCACAAAATTAAAATTACGACTTTTGAAATTTTTAGGTAATACATTATTTAGTGCCACAAAGATTGCACACACTGAACTTGCATGCTTAGACATTTTTCATTTAGTTTTAGATGATGCAGTTTTGACATTTATCTTCATTGTCATTGTGCCAAGGGCAATTCATTTTATTTAATATCTTGCTGAAGAATGGAATGACAACAAATATTGGAATCAAGTATTAGACATGATACATAATGTGGTGAAGAGTATTCCTGAGGCAACATTAATGAATCAATAATATTGTACAGTACAAACTGTAGGATGACTTTCCTTTAGAATACATATGACTTTTTTTGTCTATTTCCAATATCCAATACATAGGTGATGCTGAGGGTTTTTCTGGGTGTTCATGAGACTGCATTTCCAGAAATAAATGCTTCTCAGAGAGTGCTTTTGTAAATCATGAACATCTGAAGGCAGAATATGTTTACCGACAGTTAGAACTGAAATTCTCACTCTAACTGTGAAGCACTGAATTCCTGGTTATTTACTACTTGGAATCCATAATAATTATTTCTTTGATTAGAATGTTTTTTGCATAAATAATGGATAGTGAGCAATAACATAAGCAAGCCACTTAAAAAGAGGCATTTTTTAGCACTGCTAAAGCACTGCTGAAATGCTCCAAATGGCAAATGGAATAAATTTATTTATGAATGGATAAAAAGTTATTTTTCAACATATAAATAAAACTTAACTGTCACCATAAATCACAATATCCTCATCTCATGTAAGTACAAGGAGGAGAGGGCAGGGCAAGGGAGGGGAGGGGATGGGAGGGGAGGGAAATGGGAAAGGGAAAAGGGGAAAGGGAAAAGGGGAAAGGGAAAAGGGGAAAGGAAAGGAAGAGAAAGGAAGGGAAAGGAAAGGAAGGGAAAGGAAAGGAAGGGTAAAGGAAAGGAAAGGAAAGGAAAGGAAAGGAAAGGAAAGGAAAGGAAAGGAAAGGAAAGGAAAGTAAAGGAAAGGAAAGTTCAGGAAAGGAAAGGAAAGGAAAGGAAAGGAAAGGAAAGGAAAGGAAAGGAAAGGAAAGGAAAGGAAAGGAAAGGAAAGGAAAGGAAAGGAAAGGAAAGGAAAGGAAAGGAAAGGAAAGGAAAGAAAGGAAAGGAAAGGAAAGGAAAGGAAAGGAAAGGAAAGGAAAGGAAAGGAAAGGAAAGGAAAGGAAAGGAAAGGAAAGGAAAGGAAATTTGCCCTTGACAATTAAAGGTAACTCTAACATAATTACTGTAATGGAATACTGAATGTCTTGCTAAAGATCAGAGTTTCATGCACTTGTGGGCAAAGAAATCAATCAATCAATCAATCAATCAAAAAAAAAAAAAAAAAAAAAAAAAAAAAAAAAAAAAAAAAACCCACACCCAAAACCAAAGCAAAACACAAAGAACTTTTTGATAGCTAGCACCTTTAGTAACTTTTCAGAGGATAATAATAGTTCAAATACACAAATAAGCCTCCTCTTTTTGCATTCTGTATAAAAAGTATGCCTGTGCCTCAAAGTCCACATCCACTCTTTTCAGAACACATTTTTTTATGACTTATATACTGCTGGAATCCAGGAACCTCAGGGAAACCCATAAATCATTTGGGAGAAACTAAGCTCTAGGCAAAGGCCTAGAAATTATTTAACAGCATTTCAGAAAGATAAATATAAGGACATAATTGAAAATGACATATATAGTAAATAGGGTCTTCCATAGAGAGAAAACTCTCTGGTTGAGTCTGAGAAATAATATGTCTTAATGGATAAATGCAGGATAAAATGAAGCCAAAATTAAAAAGTGAATGGCTTCAAATAGTCTGGATAGAAAGGCTTTGACTCAATGCACACAGCAGTGTATATAAAAGAAATTAAATGGAAGAGTGGCAACAGCACCCAGAAACAGAACTGGAAAACTCTGCCAGCACTGATGGGTGGACAAGTGGGGGAAAAAAATTTAAATTATTAGATTTCAATTAGGATGCTAATTAAAAGTCAGATGGGGAAAGCAAGCTTGTTTGGACAAATAGAACTTTTCTTGAAAAGTTTTCTTGAAAAGGTGGAGGGGGGGGGGGGGTGGGGGGGGGGGGGGGGGAGAGCGCACCCAGAAAGTACCACCATATTTATTTCTAGTTGAAAAAGCTCTTTGACACCCCAGAAATTATTTACAGGTTTGAATTATTTTTCTGTGTTGATACTTTTTGCTCAATTTATTATGGTATTTGCCCTAAGTGTACATATCTGTCCTCACATATCTGTCCTCACACTGCATGTACCATGTAAGAACCAGACTGCTCATTTCAACCAAGCCGGGCTACATACATACTGAAAGCAAACTGTATTAAATTTCATATTTTATTAGGGTTGTGCTCTTGTTGTTCGAAAATAAATCATTACTATTTACTTTCACATATCCATCTTTCCTACAGTGACAGCTAGGTGTTAGATTTTATTTTTTATTTTAATTTGCTATTGTAATATAACTCTAAAGCTGCATTTTTACATGCAAGGTGAGAGTGGATTGTCAGAGGAATAACGATCAGCAT
This sequence comes from Hirundo rustica, assembly GCF_015227805.2. Taxonomy (NCBI): domain Eukaryota; kingdom Metazoa; phylum Chordata; class Aves; order Passeriformes; family Hirundinidae; genus Hirundo; species Hirundo rustica. Next base: position 62,202,908 of record NC_053488.1, on the reverse strand, counting down.
CACTATTTTTTCAAGACAGTAGGACTGATGACTACTACTTTCTCAAGTAAAGAGAAACCGATAAAAAACCAAACCAAACCAACAAACAAACAAAAAACCAGCAAAGGAAAAAAACCAAATCAAATCAAAACAACAACAACAAAACCCCACCCACACAAAGCCCCCAGACAAGCAAACCCTAAACCAAACCAAAGTCCCTACTACCAGCCAAAAGAAAAAGAAAAAAACAACAGGATTTTAAACTGTCCAGCAACATATGAGATGGCATTCAGGAAATGCTAACTCCATAAATCTGTCTTAATTATAGAAACTTAAGTACAATAAACTATGCATCTTGAGTACCTAGATGTAAAGGGAGAATAAGGAAATACTGGGTCAAAGAAAAATCCTCTGGCTTTATTTCAGTTGTATTTATACCATTTAATCTTACTTTATTCTTTGAAAAGTGCTCAATATTTTATTGCATCTGTAAAAGTCATTTAATGTCAGCTGTTCCAAAGGCACACAAAAGCCTTTCAGCAGTATAGCAGCACTAAGTAGTTCATCACTCTATACATATCACCTCCAAGAAAGGATATACCTTTGGGGTTATGGGTAGCAGTTTAAAATTGATTGAAGGCTGTACTCCTGAGCATCAGGTCCTTTATGTAAGGAAGAAGAAATTCTTACAGTTCTAGAGCTCGTGGGTCTACCATGAAAATAAATTCTTGTCACATGAAAATACTTGGAGACTACTTTTACGAAGATTAATTTCATTAAGTTGTATTGGAATTGGACTAAAATACCAAGCAAGACACTTTTGTGGTGTATGTTTTAACAAACGTAAAGTACATAATTGTTGCTATCAGTTATTTTACAAATCTACTTTCTTGTGAGAATTCAGACTGTTTATATATTTACAAATTTACCTATTTACAAATTACCCACCAAGAAAAATAAATATTTTCCTCCATTCCTTTTGATTCTATATAATCACTCCTTTGTAAAAAAGAGCCTTTTGATTTTCCAGGTTCTGTTGGGTAAAAAGTAATAATATTTGAATTCGGAGCTATTGCTGAAGTTTAATCAAGAATGCATTTTGCTCGCATTCATCAAGAGAGCAGCTACTTATCAGGTGCAAAATTACAACACGTAGCACACCTATGACACGTGGGCATTTCAGAGAGGATGGGAGTTTAATGAACCTATTTAAAAATAGGTTCTTATCTGTCTGTCCTTGAAGGAGTGTTGGCTCTCTTGTTTTGTCTTGACTTTTTTGTCTCTGGAAGATTTTCAAAATCGCTCCAATTTTACCTTTTTTAAAAAAAATTGATATATTCTGTCAGTAAGGAACAGCTAAAAGGCCATGTATAGATGTAATGTGAGAGAAAAGAACCTGTATTTTTTTGGATTATGACATTCCACAGCCGTTGGGAAATTTCAAAGCTGAAATCCACTAGACCACCAAATAGTGCACCATTCTGGTGTTTAAAGGCAGGCATATTGTATTTTGCTGAATTATTTCAGGGACTTCAACAACTCTCAACAGGATAAATTTCAGGTGTTTTTCTTTTCACTACAGGGAAAAAAAAACCAAAACCAAAAACCAAAAACCAAAAACCAAAAACCAAAAACCAAACAAAACAAAACAAAAACAAAAAAAAAAAAAAAAAAACACAAAACAAAAAAAAACACCACAAAACCACACCTTTAATAAAAATTTCTTCATTGACCTGAATGTCAGTGATATTTTGATGACAGTGGATACTAAGTATCTTGCTCCTATGCTGAATAAAGTAGGTAAAAAAAAATACTTATTCAGACAAGGATATGTATTGGCTCTCTGTACATCACAAATACCTATTTACAGATAGCTCTGAAAGGCTCATGCTCTTTCTTAGTCAAATGCATGTCTTACGGATTGTTTAAAAGGTTTTTAATTTTCTTTTATTTTTTAAGAGTATTTTTAAACAATCTCACATTGACATTAATACTGAGCTTACTTTAAATGCAGTTGCAAGTTATTTTTTAAATACATTACACCACAAACCTAGGACACCATCATCCTTTTATTAAAAAGTGTTTATTTCACACTAAAACCCCATTGTGTTCTTACATAAATCTTTTGGTGTAATAATGGTTATCTTTTTGTTGGCTTTGAGCCCTTAATTTCACTAACAGATTATTAATAAAACTGTACTATAGTTTCTCTCTACCGAGAACAAAACTAGAAGCATAATGTATTGGAGAGTTTGCAGTGAGTGTACAATAGAGCCCTAATAAAACTTTTCATATCCGTGTGCAGCCAAGATACTTTGTCTCACCAATGTAAGAAGAGGCAGAGTCAGTCACAGTGGTGTGACAGCATGGAAGTTGTGTGTTTCAGACAGTTTACTCTTCCTCAAGCATCACCTCAAACATGTGATCCATAGCGCATTTTCTGGTGGTCTGTGCAATGTTATCTCATCAAAAGATGCTGGTATGCTTCCCAGATTTCAGCTGCTGAGCCACCTCTTAAGATAGCTTAAACCACATAGCAAACTTGCTTAATATTCCTTTTTCATGGGAAAAATTGCTTAGTCATTTTGAAGATGTCAGTAGCATCAAGCAATCCCCCTTTTGAGATGTGAACTGTCAAAATGCTTTGCAGTTCATCACTACCATTTTTACAGCAGAATTTTTACTTTCTTAAGTTCTTAGGTTAAGCACATCCAGTTTGGTGTGTTCTTTATGAAATGGTCTATTTCGCAAAGATTAAAATTTTTAAAATTATCCTTTTCTCTCTGAGTGCAGAAGGTTCAGAAGTGGTTTTTGATGAAATGCTTAAAGAAATAAATCACCTGATTCATGGTGGAGTAGCCATCCTTGCTGAAAAGGATAAATGTTTCATCCCTAATATACAACATTTTGGTCAGGTTATGAGTATGCTTTGGAAAGAGTTCTCATTGACTTTTTATCCTGTAGTTAAAGTTTACCCAGATATAGCATCAACTATAATTCTTGAGAGCAAGGAACTCTTCTACCCCAGTTTTAGTTCTGCAAGTTGTTACGCTTTTTATTTTTAAAGTCAACATTCAAGAGCTTAGCTGGCAATATTCAATATGACTGTAGCTTTTCAGACATTGAGAAATACTCACAAAATATTTTCAGTGTTGCGGGTTTGTTTTCTTTTTTTGGATTCTGTGTGGTCACTCTGTGCCCTGGAGTAGTGTTATCCCAAAATTCAATTATCTGCAATTATTCCTTGAGGCAAGGAGTTGGAACACTGCACCTAAATTCAGTTTTCCACAATATTCTGGTGTTTCCAGGCCAGAACGAAGTAAGACTTTATCCATTTATAAGGAAATGGAACCCAAATATTGGAAGTTAACTGTTTCAGTTCATTCTATTAAAAGAGAGTGAAAATTATAATGATGCCATGGGTTTTAAAATAGTGTTAAGGGCTAGGAAGTGGTCAGAGTTTCTTCCTTATTTGTGAATAAGTGTATTTCAGTGATGAATATTGCTTTTGAGAGCATTCTATGTCTTAATAGAACTTAAAACATATGACTATGGAATGAAATGTTTAGCAGGGATGAAGCAAAAGTAATGTAGTCATATCTGCTGTGATTTAGCACTAAGCACATTGTCTGTAAATCAATTAAATAATGTTAGTCATCCTATTGAGAGCTCAGAATAACTCACTTTATATACTTTTATACTAGATGATACGATAGATACCAGGAGGGAATGGGATGGGTCTCTGTAAAGGAAAGGGAAAGAAAGAGGAAAGGAAGCCTTGACATCCAGATGCTATCACAATGAATCTGGTAGCTGATCCTAACTTTGTAACCAAAGGTCCTTCATTCCCAGAATTTTTATGTTTTTCAGCAAACCAAGCAGAACAATCATTACTTCAGATTACTTTGTTTTGTGGTTGGTCTTTTTAATCTAGACATGTTTATTTCAGATTTTGGGTTGTTTTCAGTGTAGCAGCTAGCCATGACAGCTCAGATAAAATCCAACCCATCTGTTAAATCTCTATCTAAAACACCACAGATTACAAAGCACCTAGCAGTAATTTTTAAAAGCACAGGTCTGGCCCTGACATGCTAAACTGCACAGGTTTAGATGAGTATAGCTTTTAGGTTTTTATTGAAACCTTGGGAGAAAAACACACATACTGTTCAAATTCTTCACCTTTTGCTTAAAGTCTGTCTTTACTGAATCAGCTGACCTATATGGATTTTAAGATTCCACATGTTATTTTATTTTAAAGTAACTTCATGTTCTTCTCTTGGTTTCCTACACAGTTCCCTTAGGAAACAAGGCCTATGGAATTGTGTCATCTGCTTCCATGTCTCTCTTTTGGAACTCTTGGCCAGCTCACCAGCCACATCTTACTTAAAGGGCTCAATGAGTGAAGTTTCCAAACTCTATAGAGACAGTGCATGCTGCAGCCACCTTGATAGGCAGGTAGGAAGGAGGTGGGGGTTAAGGATTAAAAAGGCAAGCAGCCCAAATTTTGAAGTTTGACTGTGGTTAGATGTAACATCCCAGTTGAAATGAAACTGGGGAAATACCAGTATGTTATTGCCAATTTAAATCAAAAAATGCCACATTTTTTGTTAATTACATTAGCCTCTTTTTATTCACTGATGTCACTACAGTTTTCACATTAAGAGTAAGCAGAGAAAATACTGACATGCATGTCAAATTCATTTGTTTCCTAAGGGAAAAAAACCCAGTTGTTAAAATTATGTGATACTATTATACACTGCTTAAACTTCTATCTCAAAACACTGCAGTGCTCAGATTAAAACAAATTCACTTCAGTTAGGATGCCCTTACTAGACCATTTCATACCTGTTTCTATTATTTTAGCCAAGCTTCATAAAATTAGTTCACATAAAAATAATAATAGTATATTTAAGTTTGTATGATATCTTGTATAAAAATGTCATTAGAAAAATCCTAGATGGGTAGGAAATAGGAGTATAGATGAGGACTGGAAGTTATTTATATGGTAGTTTTCCTTTATCTGAGGTATATTTTAATATAATGAATATTTTTAAGCAGTGACTTGAGAATCGTACAGAGATATTGAACTGTATAAAGGAGCATGCCCCAAATTATCCTAAATTATACTTGGAGTAGCACTGAGGTCAACAGAGATAAACTGATAGGTTTTTGTGTAACTTAGGGCAAAATTTAATCTATTTTTTTCCAGCGGGACTATTCATTATGAACACAATTTGAAGTTGCAGGCTACATTTATCTGATAGATAGATAGATAGATAGATACATAATCTTTAAGAAAATGGGCTATATTCTCTGGATCACAACTGAGATACAGTTGTGCAGCAAAATAAGATATACCACATTCTGCAAAAGCTTTGCACATAAGTGATAGAAATGTGTGAGGCATAAAAAAACATTCTGATCAAACAAACAGGGTTATACAGCACCTAGACTTCCAACTGCAACCAGTGTGAGGCTACAGATAGCTCCAAGTGGGAAGAGAAAAAGAAAAATGATGAACGCTGTCACATCTTTATGTTGCATTAAATTTTTCAAGGCATGTAATCACAAGGCTGCAATATTAATGTATTGAGGAACTCTTTGCCACCTTGAAGCCTTTGCAGCTCTAGGAAACTGTGTCAGATTTCATAAATATTTCCCACATGTTGATTTCAGAGTTACACTTCTTAGTATAAAATTCAATACCAAAAGTGTTCTAAAGGAAAATTATGCCAGAGTTAATTTGCTGCCAAAGCTTAACAGAAAACTCTTTGATCAATGTTAGGAAACTACCTCAGCATCAATGAATGCTTTCTATCTTGTAGCAGTCTGTGAGAAAATAAAATTTTGCAGCATGAAATAGATGTGCCACTTTACATTGTAAAGAGCTGCTTCCAGCAGTACAGATAGTAAAATATAAGCTCAGAGGTGCATTTCTCCATAGTGTTAAACTGAGAGTTTGAGCTCACCAAATGCAGCTGAGCTGCAGCTTACTAAAGATTGCCTGTCCTGTACAGCCACAACTGGCAAGTCTGCATGTACCAGTATTCACAAGTGCTGTTGCCTTAGGATGCCAGCAAGATGCTGCTTTTTAAACGAGTGACACATTCTGTTACATGGTACTTTTGTGACAGTTTCTGTCATGACTGACATCTGCATCAACTTCCGTCAGTGAGAAAGGTGGAAAATGGAAAAAAAGAAATGCCTCTCAGTCTCTAAAAGTTGTTGGCTCTTTACCACAAATGTGAATTAATTTAATCAATGGAAAGGCATCAGAATGAAAAGGGTGACTTTGAGTGATGACAGTCAGGAGGCCATCAGTTTTAGTTTAATGAACATGATGCCTGCTTCTGTGTGTATATTTATTTTGGTGGGTTATTTTCTACTCAGGTGGTCAATAAAGCAGATACACAGGAACTGGATGGGAAAAAAAAAAATATATATATATATATGTATATATTAAGGTTAATTGAAGAGAAACAGTCCTCTTACCTAAAACAGGGGAAGATTTGTGAAACGTGTAGAAACTGACAGATTTATGTCTGTGTAGACATGTGTGGGCTGTGGACTTCATCCATCCTAACCCTGCCTTGAAAAGTACATAGCAAAATAAAGCAGAAGCCCTGAGCTGTCAGGTATAATCTAGGTTAGGTCCAGAAATGGTGCAGAGATGTTACAGTTCTGGAGTGCTGTTGAGACTTGGGGATTATTAGTTCAGATGTAATTCTTTAGTTAATGTGCATTTCCCGTCTCTAGATCTGATCTGACATGGCATTGCTTGGATCAGGGTGATTCTGCAAGATCAAGCAATGAGCATACAGGAAGTGGTCCTTCACTCAGCTTGCAAAGTAGTCAAGGGCATAAGTATCAATGCATGTTTGCCTTAAAAAAAAATGGGATAAAACAGCAAGCATAGGTAAGATGGTTTACATATAAAACTCACCTGTTTAACACCTTTTCTCACAGGTGTGTGCACCTTTTGGTTAAAACACTTTCTATTTTGCAAAAAATTGTTACTCTGCCTCCACAGTCCAAATGTCACCAACAGCATTTTCAGGAAAAACTTTTAGAAAAATCAAAGAGTTTTCCTGAGGACTGTGATGAATTACAGGTAAAATTCAGGTAAAAACAGTCTGAACACCCCGGTGAGGACATTCCTGGAGAAGGCTTATGGATTGTTTTCTCGAGAAGAAATGGAAAAATAGATCAGTCACATACAAAAGTGTGTCACCTGGAGTCTAGACGAACAACTCAGAAAGATCATACTTCATTTTAGGCAGAGACATATCCAGGATCAACTGTTTTGTTGGGCAACACATGGCAGATTTCTTTTACTGATACCATTTCAAGCATATTGAGGCAGAGTGAGGCAGTTCATTCAGAAAAGAATGAACTAGGGAAGAGGAACAACATTCCAAAATATAAAGCCAAATGTTTTCAATAGCAGAATAATTTTTTACTATGAACAAATGCATTTCTTAGTTCTTAGTAAGATTCTCATTTTGTGGAGTATTTGAAGGTGTTAATGCAACTGTACAGCTCTTAGGAAATAACCAAATTTACAGATTGTGACAGAAATTAACAAAGAAAGACAAGCTTTGTCTGCTTAGGAAAGCTTTCCTAAGCTTAGAAAGCTTAGGAAAAAGAAGTTCATGTACAGAATTTGGAAGCTTTTAAACTTATAAATTGTTTTAAAATGGCTACCTTCTAAAAAGGTTTCTAAAACTATAAATTATTTCAATAGAGGTTGCTTCATGCTTTTAAGTAATCAGATTGGGAATAGGGTCCCTTTAAATTCTATTTCAATACTTAAAAATTTACAAGAAGGAAACTAAGAGATATATATATATATATGAAGCATTGTCTCATTCAAATGAAATAACTACTGTCACATAACAACCAACACAGCAATATAACATTGAAAAATAATGGTCTAAAATCAGAAAAACAAGTATATAGTTTATTCTTGTTCTACAAAAGATTTTAAATAAATCCTGGAATGATAGACAAAAATAATCTCTTGTTCAGCTCTCAAATACTCATTGTCTCACATGCTTTCTACTTTTCCAGGCTTTGTGAGGGTTTTCTCTTTTTCCCTCTAGCAGCTTGTCCTCTGCTCACAGCAGTCAGTACAAGCCCTCTAACATCTATGACCCAGATCTGTGCTCTAGTCAAAGACATTGTTGGATTCAAGGGATTTTTTTTTGTGTTAAACACAAACTGTGTGACTTACTCACTCAGATGCTTCAGAGAATGTGTTAAGTGAAGCTGGGCCAGAAAAAGCCCTGGAGTTTGTAAAGACTGAAAGTAGAAGACACTTCTTTAGAGATCAGAGCATACATTCAGCTAACACACAGGTTTCTAGCTTCAGGCATGAACCCATTATTAAAATATTCTGAATCAGTTTACCCAGCTCCTAGTGAGTATTATGGTAATGAATAAAATACATGCTCATATTTGTTGTTGCACATATCATCAGTTCTTGTTCTCCACTTATGCCAGCACTGAATTAGTTTTTTCTCTTCCAGCTGACACTATGTATGGCACATAATTCTTCTCTCACACACTTTGTTTTTTATTCATTTAGCTTACTACTGTCCTAGCAAATCCTTTTCAATGCTTTCCTTATGTTTGGTTTTCAACCATTTTATAACTTGATATTATTTAAAACATTAATATTTAGTCTGAAGTGATAGGAAAATGTGTCTGAGCATATATGATGAATAAATCCATTGAAGGTTTACACAATTTCTGGCTACAACACAGGTTTAGATTAACATTAAAGCAAAGACTGATTCATTTTTAAAGAAGATAAATGCTGAGCTGATGGAAGAGCTTGCATTAGAAGTTTTGCAAAGTTTTGAGGAAGAGAAAAAAAAAAAGGAGTGAAATACGATAAAACTTGCTGTTACGATACCAAGCAGACATTAAAAAAAAAAAAAAAAAAAAAAAAAGAAGCAGCAGCAGCTGAAGCAGCAGCTGAGCAATGGTTACTAAGATTTCCAAAGACTCCAGCTTATGTTTCCTCATTGAACTGACCCATATTGACCCATTAGTGTCTAGAAAATAACATCTAATTTGTTCTAAAGATCTGAAATTTTTTTCCACTTTTGATAAAGAAGTACTTTACTTTTGAAAGACAGACATTGATTGTGCCCTATAGAGGTGAACAGGAATTGCCATGTGCATGGTGAGCGATGCTGTGGATGAATAGCAGGGTGGTGATCCTAGCTGGGCCCCAGCACATTCCCAGTTTGGAGTTTGCCAGGACATGGGTCACACTGGCATCCCCAGTGACATCCACACAGGACCCTGTCTGCCCTGGGAGGGTGGCACACAGCCAGGAGTTGTTATAAATTTTCCCTTAGCTGAGATTGAGGAGACCTGTAATGTGCAACAACAGTTTCCCAACAGCTGTTGGGGTCTCCTGGTGTTGCCTGGATTGCACAGCCTTTTTTCATGTCTTGCCTACCATGGGCAGGGACCTGTAAAACACTGCCAAGGTGTTTTGGAGAGCTGACTTCAAGGGGATAGTATCAACAGGTCTCCAAATTGCTGGGATTTTGGGCATGCAATCTTTCTCAGAAGCCTGTGTCTGTCTTCTTTTTTTGTGGTGAGAGGGAAAGCAGAATCCAGTGCTGTAAGAGACAGAAAAAAACCCAGACAGATAAAACCAGGAAACCACATGCCCACATAAATTTCTCTGTCCTTATTAATCTGTAAGTGATACCACAGAGCACCTAAAGCTGTGAAATCTAGGCAGTTTGATTTGTGTAAAATCCCACATGTGAAAGAAAACCTCACATACTACTTCAAGGAAAAACATTCAATAAATTAAGGAAAAGACAATTTGGTGGGTTTTGCAACCTGAAAAAACAATACATGGACCACAAGCTGAAGTTAGTCTTGCAGAAATACTTCCAATTTTAACACCTTGGGTGTTGTAATGTGTTAATTTGGTTTATATTGTGTTTTATCAGATGTGTAATCTGTATCATGTGGTTTGTCCTAACTCAGCTGTAACCTAACTGTTCCACTGCCACTTCTCCCTGATGGGGTGGTGTCTTGTCCCTGCCTCTGGGCCCTGTCTCCTGGGGAAAAAGCCCAAGCACGGGCAGGGCCTCGGCACTCTGGCACCGGAAAGCGATCAGGGACGATCTCCAGCCTAGGCAGGGCAGGACTGGAGAATAAAGCAGTATTTTCCCTCCTGGACAAAGAGCAGGCTCTTTCTTTTTGCCATCGGCGGTCGTCTAGTCTCATGAAGAAATACCACACTTGGGGAATATGGTTTTGCCTTAGCTGCTTAAATGTGCAGGACTTTTTAACAGAGTTGCACAGGTGTGTTTTCTTGTGGGTGAAAAAGGAGAGGTATAAGAATTTTTTCATAGGGTTAAAAATCCTTAAGGCAACTGTGTATTCAGTTTTCCTAGAAACAAAAATAACTTATCACACACAGGGAATGGAGAGCTATTCCACTGTAGAAAACTGCATTGTGCCAAATTAAAAACAATTCTTTCAGCTGAATCATTGACCAAAAATGTTTCCTTGAGCTTTGTTAATAACTAAACTAGCAGCCCATTAGCCAAACCACTCACAATAATAATTTTAAAGTGTATTTCTGATTGACTTAATTAGTTTAAAATATTTGAGATCAAGCAGAACATTTGCAGATAATCAGAGGAAAAAAGAAGCTCAATTGCAAATGTATGTTATGTATGTATATATACTCTAGAAGCTAAGTGAAAATTCAACTTGCCGTTTAAATTCTTGCATATTTTTGTTCTGGAATACTATGTTAGTAATTTTATTCATCAGAGTTGGGTTTTGTGTAGGGGTTCTAGTACTAATTTTCTTTTTGTAGGAGGGAGAGATTAGGAGAAAAAAACAAAGCAGGCTTAAGCTTAAAAATGAACAAAAATAGGTTTTTTAACATATATTAAAAGAATGAGAAAAAAAATTGAGAAAAACTTAAACAGAAAGATACTTTAAGACACGCTTCTTTTATCTTAAAACAGAAAGATACTTTAAAACATGCTTCTTTTATCTTACAAACTATTAACTTTCTTATTGAACAACATAGAAAGACACTACTTAGGATTTTCCGTCAGTTTCACTATTTAGACATAATCACTCATTAGTTTAGGAGAAGAGTCTCTCTAAGATCTTTTTATGAAGACATTTGTCACAAGACAAAATAGTCCAGTGCTCCAAATGTCACACATCTGCTGCCGCCCAGAGTTTTCACAGACTGTGATGTTCTATCAGCAAAGCTTCTCAGTGTATCAGGGGTACTTATACGAATACTTCTTCTAGTCTAAAATCATCTTTGTCTCCAAAGCTGAGACCTCTTTTTAACGCAGGAGCAGGGGCTTTAAAATTCCCAAATAAATCTCCATTACATCAGTCCTTGATTTTGATTAGAATAGCATTCTACCAAAATAATACTAAGATGCTGCAAAGAACAGTCCATTTCTCCATCATTTACCTTAGAGAAGTCCAGCTAAAAATATCCACTTCTTCAATCCTATTCCAATATTATTAGTTCTTTCACTTCTCATCTAACTGACTTCATTCAGTGTCTGTTCTAGTATTCTTTGTTTTCTTTCTTCTTTCTTTTAAGGAAGACTTGTGCTTTAGAAGTTCCGTGTTGCTAGGAAAGGGTTAAATCCGCTCGGGCCTGTAATGGCCACCTGCATGCACCGAGGCTGCAGGAGCTGAAGAAAATGCAAAGCTGTGCTGATGGAGGAAGCTGGTAGATGTCCTTTTTTCCACCCCTCGGTCTCACCCAGGGCAGCTCAGCTCAGAGTTGTTATGGAGCTGCAGGCTTCTTTTCTCTGCTGCCAGCGGTGATTAAGCTGGGCCATGCTTTGGCCCTTTCTGCTGCAGTCTGAGTACGTGGTCAACATTGTCAAACTGCAGCCGATTTCTTCCCTGCCAGCAAGCAAGGGAAAGGGCTTAGCCGGCCTAGACCCTCTCTGTGAGGGCAGCGGCTTTCAGGGGCCCAGCTGAGCCCGGCCCGGCCGCCCAGAAGGGCAGCAAGACCTGACCCGGGCCTGGCCCGGCCGCCTCCGATGTTACCTCATGGCAGATCCCTGATGCGAGAGAGGCCGATCAGCAGCAATTAGTTTTAATTGTCCCCTCCAAAGTCGCATCAACATTTCCCATTGGTTAAACTAGCTGCCAATATCCCGGCCAGCTTTTTGATACGTCCCTGTTCTCCCCCCGCAAACCGCTCCACTTTTAGGGCAGGGAAAAATATCTCACATTTTTCTATAACTAGAAAACAAAATCGTGCCAACCCATGATAGTTTTGTGTACAATTTTTTTGTAGCTCTGAGTGTTCATTTTTGGGCTATATTACGTATCATTCCTGAGATATCTTGTTCTAAGTGTATTGGCACTCTCTTACTTTCATGTTGAGAGATGAGTATTTAAAATATTTTTTAAGTGAACTTTTCTCATACGTAGAGATCATCACTTCTTTCAATTTCACAATAAATTTCTATGCATCAAACCATTCCCATTTTCACATTAAAACAGGTTAAACAGTAGCAATTCCTTATTAAAACAGAACTATATGGGTGAATATTAATCTGGTATTTAACTGACATTGAGGTCCTTTGCTTTGATGTTTCTTAAAATTTTTATCTAATTTTCTGTCTTCACACTACCTTCAGAGTATCCATTTTCCTCTTATTGACTACTATGCCGTAAGAATTCAGATTAAAAGAAAATGATGTATAAAAAAGCTCTAAGAGTCTAAGACTGTGTGCTAGTATAGCAAGATAATGGTTAACATTTATTTAGTAGACCATATGTAACAACTTGCTATCTGGAAACTGATTCTAATGATCCAGAAAGCTGTCTTCCCTTCTGTATTCTAGAACTTTTCTGAACTTCTGCCTCTGATTCTCCTTTCTGCTATTTCTTTTTCGGTGTTTATTTGGTTTTGTTCTCTTTTTGTTGTTCTCCTTTATACTTAAAAATCTGCTCAGCTCAGAAACATCTACAGATTTCATTGAAACAGCTTTCTGCATCCAGGTTTCTTTAATATCTTCATTAATGCTCTGCAAGGGGATTAAGCAGTGTCAATCAAATCTGTGACACTCAGCATTCTGGCTTTAGCCTTTATCCTCATTTATCATGTTTTCTGGCCATAACAAATGTTTTAGGAGATCAAATATTTTGTGCAGTCAGAATAATAGTTTAAAAAGCAAAGCCTATTTCCCTCACGACTAAGTAAATTATATGAAAATTAAAAAAAAAAAAAAAATTAAAAAAAAAAATTTAGTTTCAACCAGTAGGGAGGATCAGCTCCCACAAAAGAACAGGCCGAAAACCCACCATGGGGAAAACAAACAAATAAGCAATCTGGAATAATAGAGTTAGTTCTAGGAAAATCCGTCTTCCCTCTCAAATGGAGACACTGCAACTTCTGAAACTATTATTTTTTAAACGTCTTGGGGAAAAATATTGTGGTAGAACTGCATATTATCTAAGCAAAAATGTCATTCAGCTCATCACTGCCAAATCTGTCTGCAGAACTACAAGCCCTGTGAGCCACATTATTCATGACAGTCTACTGGGGCTGGGTCTAAAATGCTTTTTAATGGAGCCACTTACGAAACCTATTGCAACATATCTGTGATCTCAGCCAATATATCCACAAAGACACTCCAAAAGTCAAAAAGCCCTCTTGAACAGCTTAGTTTATCATGAGGTGACATAGTGTTTGAGAATCACCATGTGGCATCCTAACTCCCAAGAAGATATTACTATGGTGAGTAAAATTTCATGAGCTGAATCTGAGGAAAACACATTCATTTTCACAAAACATGTTACCTACATGAGACAGTTTTATCCAAGTAAACAAAAATTATTATGTCTGTAGTAATATTATCTTTGCTCACAGTGAACTCTCTTTGTGCCAGGTAACTGAACAAAAGGCTTTCACTGATGACACTTAAATAAAACAGTAGTTCTGATTTTGGATTTTACACAGAAGAACTCAAGTGAATGTGTGATATCTCCTTTAGGTATATTAAAATACTCTGAAAGCAATGGATTGAATTGTATATGTTTGTAAATTAATTCAGTTGTAAGAACATGTCATTGGCGTTAAACAACAGAAATCTGAAAGAAGTCAGACCATTAGGAGTGTTTCCTAACTCTAAGAGTAATGCTCTCTTCTGTCTAAATTCTGTCTAACCACATACAGAGGTAAATTGATTTTAGTTTAACATGTCCTTTAGAGCCATACACCATAGCAGAGCAATTAACTGATTTTTTTTTTTTTTTCCCCTCTCAGCTAACTCTAGTAGTAGCATCATCAAGATAAAGATAAATTCAAATCCTGGAGTAAAATTAAAGTAAGCTGAGAAACCAGCCTGGATATTTGGCTATACTATTTACTCTGCATGCAAATCATCTCCCAAGCATTTATTCCAAGGAAATTAACATTTAAAAGAGGTAAACTGTGGAGGGAAAAAAAAAAATTAACATGAAGTCCTCTTCCAGTTCTACCAACTACAGAGCAGAAACCGAATCACTAAATTTCCTAGTCATAATTATTTAGATTGTGAAGGGAAAGAGTAGCCCAACCCTGCTTTTTTGGCCTGTTTCCCTTCTCTTTCTCACGCACATGCATGAATGTCTTGGGCATGGCATATGAAGACTCCTGCACACATTTGGTCTGCTCCCCTTGCAAGGGCATACCTTCACTTTGCCTGTTCCACTATCTGATTATCTGTGAATGGTTGAGGTATATTAAATTCACAATGTGATGGCCAATGTGACCTTGTATGGCAGAAAGGCATATAATTTTAGTTGTATGTCCCCCGAAGAAATAAAAATCAGGAGGAGTAAATATTAAGGCCCCAAGGCTCAAATCTTCAGTTGTGGCTAATTTTCACTGAAATAATGGAAGTGAATTCTGTGACTCAAAAAAAATCTATACAACATATCTACAAAAGCATTACACCGTAAGGTAAGGTCTGATGAAATCTGAAAAGTTGCACAAAAATATTCGCTACTCATAGCCATCCCTTAACTGTGAACTGGCAAAAGTACTTGGGGTGTGAAGTTCTCTCATCCAAAAATAACTCAAGAAACTGGAGAATTTTATATGTTGGTCATCAGTATGAGACATAAACTGAATTTACTAAACAGTCTTTTTTCTGCCCTTTAGTGTTTCTCTCTCATACAAGCCAGCAACTTATATAAATAAATTGGCAAAGACTTGACTCAAAATATAACACAGCTATGTGTATTTTTACACGTTCTGTTTCATGGTGATAGGAAGGAAAGTAACTGCTTGCATTTTCAGGGTCAGTTAAGAAGAAGAACTTCCTAAGAGAAAATCTAGTGTATTCCAGTCCATTTATTATGATTTAGCTTTTTATGTAAGGAAAGAGGACGTAATTTCAGTTGACTTAACACATTAATTCAGAACCTTTGCCTAATCTCCTGAAATGTAGTCTACACTCCTCTGGGTGTTCATCTTTTTTGATAAGGAAAAAAGGCTCATTTCTCAGACTGTGGAACAGGCAGAAGAAATCCCCCTTGTTTCAGTGTGAGTTTGGATTATACATTATAATAATGAGAGAAAGTTTTTAAACTAAGGGGGTGAAAAATGTTCAGCTCTCCATAGTACTATTTATGTTGCAAAAAAACCAATTGGCACATCACAGTTCACTCACCAAACCAGACAGTCAAATTCAGAATAGAGTTTCACTAGCTTTATAACAGACATGAAAACTCTAATTTTAATATAAGTAAAGGAAAAAAAAAAAGGTGAAAGTAACTTCATTGTGTGCAATTTGTGTTGTATACTAGCAGTGGTTGTAGTAATGAGGCTAAAGAGAAAAAGGTAAGTAAATAAGCACAGTAGAAAAAACACGTTAATTTTCCTCTTATCACTATGTGATTTTGCTGGGGCTGAGGTACCTGGCTGGATAAGCTTGCAATTGTAATTCAGGGCCTGTTAAGTGTGGAAAGGTTCGAGCAGAGAAATAAAAAGGCATGGTTCATACAGGTGGGTCACAGGACTGTGCAGACATCTCAGGTGCTGGATGAGTAGAGAGCCCTGGGGATGTCTGTTATGTGATCAGTCTGGCTGTGTTTATCCTCTGTGAGGAAACAGCTCCCATATGCCCATCATAAGGCACTTAGAGGGAGAATACACTAAGTGAGCTAAATAGGAGAGATCAAGACTCACAACATCAATTGGTTCAGCTAAATTAGCGTCTATAAACTGAAGTACAGAAAAGTGGGACAATGTTCTTGGCATTTCAGTAAAACATCTATTCCTTTCCACCATCCCAGAGGCTGAATAAAAGCTGTTTATTCAGAGACGCCCTGAGGCTGACTTTAGTCTTTTACACTTGCAAAGCAACGCTGAAAAGGGCAGTGGTTCCTTAGAGGCACATTTCAAAAAATTCAGGATTTATGCACACAAACCTTATACTTAAAGTGCAAGATCTGCTCTAAAAGTCATTGCATGAGAAAAGCACAAAGAGGATTTAATATTTATTATTTTAAAGCATACAGTATCTTGAATATCACCTGTATCTAAGCATCCAAAACACCTTCCTAAAACCAGCTATATAAGACGCTTTCTTCCCTTCTTTTCTTGGTAAGAAATGTGTAGCTGGACCTAATTAAAAAAACACTGATGCCAAGAAAATACTCAAGCAAGCTCTTCCTATATTTCATTGATGAGGCTGAACAAAAAGCCCGGAAAAGCAATGTCTTCCAATTTCTGCTGCCCAAGATAAAGAACAAGTGTGAATCTATATATTTATCAACAACAAATTAATGCAACACTTAAAGGTGGGGGGTTTTTTGTTGCCTTTGTTTGTTTGTTTGGTTGGTTGGTTGGTTTGGTTTGGTTTGTTTAATACAGATCTGATTTGATTTTGTTTGGTTTGAATTTTCTTCCTTTTGTGTACTGATCAATGGTTCAGACTCTTAACATCCCTAGGGAGTCGACAGAGGGGAAAAGGAGTGTAAACATTGGGTTACGTAGCAGGCCTTCCGTTACCAACTGTCCTGAGTGTTCAAGATGCTTAGTAAGGACCTGGTTGTTGGCTGTGCTATTGCAGTGATAGTAACTAAACAAAGAACTTTCACACATGGCTGTTAAGCACTGATCATGTGGTAGAAACTGCATGACTGCAGCTTTTTGAGAGGAGAAATCTAAAAGGCAGAAATGACATAATTTGACTTTATTTTCTTTCAGGCATGCATGAGACCACACCAAAATTTTAAATCTGTGACTGCAAATTTGCACTGACATAGATGTTTCTTTTCTGAACACTGGTCTGTAGAGAAAAGTTTTTTGGTTTTTGGTTTATTTTATTTGTTTGGTGGTTTGGTTTTTTGTTTGTTTGTTTTTTGGGTTTTTTTTGTCAGAGATATATCAAACAAAATTATGAGACATTCATAAATCAGTGTAAATTTAAGAATCAAAGACAAAAATTATGGTGAGACTAGCTTAATTTTCATGACCCTTAGACTATAATATGTCTCATGAGATTTGCACTAACAAACAATAGAAAGACTTATCTGCCTGGAGATATTATTTCCTTCGCCTTATTCTACTTAGAGTTTATATTATGTAAAATGGACTTATGAAGAGAAATTTTGCAGTTTAAAAGCTCATGAGTTTGTGTGAAAATGTAGATATACCCTACGCTCTCTGACATCCTTGGTCAGCTTGCATAATAGTAAGAACGTTTTCCTGTTAAGAAACCATTAAAAAAACCAAATAAACATTGGCAAATATCGAGATGGCTGATGGAAGTGACAATAGTTACCATGGCTGATGCAGAGCAGTAACACATAATACTGTTTGTGAATTTTTATTCCATTAATTTTCTCAAAAATACCCTGAGTAACATAATTTTGGATCTCAACAAAAAAATCCCACGTCGAATTTTGTCCATTTATTTATTTATTTATTTGCTTTCTTGTTAGTTTTCTAGTAAAATCATGCTTTGCAGAGTTAACAATTTGGCTGTAAAAGTAGGGTGGCTTATTTGCTTAAATAGAGCAGGGGGAAGTTAGAGTTCACTAGTTTTATGTGAAACAAATACCACTTTCACTCTCTACCTGTGTCCTGTGCCACACCAATCAAAGATTAGTTTGTAGTGGACAAAATATTAAATCATAAGTGATCTTTTGATGTTAGGCAGATGTGGTACCTGTATCATGATAACAAGTAAATAAAACTTAATCCAAAACCTAATTAAGTTGACTGAAACATTCTTATATAATACATTGAATTTCACCTGCTGAATATCCTTATGTTTATCAAGGAAAAATAATGATAAGGAAGAGTTATTGAGCTACCTTTGTCTGAACGTGAATCCTGCAGAAAAAAAATGAGGTATGAATATCCTGGATTCCACAATCATAAGCAATAGTGAAAGTGCTATTAAATTTGCCTGGAATGAATACCATGTATTTTTCTAGGTCAGTATATAATATATTTATTCATAAATATTTGAAACTAATTCTAAAATTAATCCATGTGAATAACCTGTTTGTTTAAGCAGCTAAAAGAATTTTCATTGTGGTACAAATATGATTATATATAATACATATATAATGGTACCTAAAATAACATTTTATAGCAGCTATGTTAATAAAGTTATAAAATTGAACCAGAGTTAGTTTGAGATGGCTATTTTTGTCTTTTCTCTAATTAAAAAAAAAAAAATCTATGTAAAGCAAGAATTGTTACTTTTCAGTGAGACTACCCATTATTATACCCCTCAAAAAATTATTTCTAGCTAGAGCAGTACAGTTTAGCTGTTTTTCTCTGCAATCTTTTTAAAAGTGAATTTCCTTATAATAGATGTGAAGTAGCTTCATGTAGAAGATATTTGAGAATTTTGCCCCATTCTACTTTAGAAGTTGCATGCTTCCCATTAATCATCATCCTTATAAACACCTGTCAGCAAATGACAAGGAAGGAAATTTATATATTTCTACTTCAACTCCTTCATGAAGTTGATAAGACTTTCCCAGGAGGAGGGAAATCCTTTCCTGTTTCCTGCAATCACCAAACAGAAATAAGGAAAGAGTGTTAGTATGACATGAATAAAAATAATCAAAGAAACTTTAGACAAAAAATGGGAGCCTACAAATGTGTAGATAAAATGAGAAGGAGAATATGAAAGGGTTCATTGCATAGAGTTTATTGATTTAGGTATGATGCAGATGGTAATAGAATAAGGGGTGGATAATGTCTTGGGTTATGTAACCAAAAAAATGTGTTTTCTATTTCATCTGCTGAAATCTGTTGGGGATATGTTATTTTTCCTTATCTCTTGTGACTCCAGGAGGCAGGGGATCAGATGCCTTCTGATAATGGTCCAGCCATTAAAACCAGGTGGGGCAGTGTTACTTATCTTTTTCACCACCCTCCATCCTCCAGGGGGACATCTTCTGACAATGGGCCATTAGGGCCCACCAATGACATGACACATTCCATCATCCCATTGTGAGATGCTCCACCCAGTGGGGGAGGTGCCAGCTGTTCCTAGCTAGATAAAAACTGGGACTGAAGGACACAAGGGATCCGGCTTTCCCACTGGATGCCGAAGGAAGACAGGACCCATCTCGTCACCACTGGGTTTTCTACAGGACCATCTCTACTCCACAGCACCACATCTGTTACTCTACGAGGATTTATTTGGACTGCTTCCAACATCCTGACCACCAGGGTGTCAGGTCATATCCCTGACACTGTCAGGATTTTTCCAGGATTTTTGTTTGCTTGCTTCCTTGTTGGTTTTTTTTTGTTTGTTTGTTTGTTTGGGATTTTTTTTTGTTTTTTTTTGTTTTTTTTTTTTCGGTTTGTTTGTTTGTTTGGTTGGTTGGTTGGTTGGTTTTTTTTGGGTAGTACTATATTTGTATTTTCCTTTTTTTTTTTTTTTTTTTTTCTCCCTCCCCTAAAGAACTGTTACTCCTATTCCCATATCTTTGCCTGAAAGCCCCTAATTGCAAAATTATTATAATTTGGATGGAAGGGAGGCTCTAGCTTTCCTTGGCAGATAACTGTCTTTCAAAACAAAGATAAACAAAATAAAACTATGAAAAATTCACAGAAAATTATCCCTGGTAGGATTTAATTCCCCATGGACTCACATGATTGGAGACTAAGAAGACCAGCAGTACAGCAGCAGAAATTACATGAGTTAAACACTGGGCATGCTATTAGTAAGAATACTGAAACTTCATGTAAATGTTATTACATTTTTGTTAATGCAAATGATGAGTCTCTTATCAATTTTTGACTTCCTTCTTTTTCCAACAACAGCTCTAGCTCTTAATAGACAAGGCTCACAAAATAGGTCGTGTGTCAAGATATAACATATAATGAATGGTTTGTGCAGCAATTCACTATCTTTTTACATGTTTTCAATTATTTTTCCTTAAAGGTGACAGAGATAATGAAGGTAACATATTTTCTTTTTGGACAGGAGCACTAAAAATATTTTAATTAGTTTTAGCAGGTGACAGATAAGGGTGGAATCGAGACAAGATTTCAGATGCAATTCTTGGCTTCAAATAGACTGGATTAGTTATTTTATAATGGATCCTATCCTTACCAAGTATTTCCTACATCTAATAAAAAGTTGAAGACTAGAACTACACAAACACACACACACACAAAAGAAAAATAATTCAGACAATGATGTATTCCTTGCAACTTTGCTCTCACCTCAGAATGGATCTCTGCACTGACCTTATGCCTAACTTTATCATTTGTTCACAGGAAAATTGCTATATCTATATTAAGCTCTACCTGTTCACTGTTATGCTTAAAATTAAACACAACACTGAAGCAGGCTTGATGATTAGGAAGTTAGAGTTCAATCAAGTCTGGAACTCATTTTTTAGTTCCTCAAAACAATGGAGATATTTTCAATTAGATGCTTATAATGCTCTTTTAATTAATATACTTTAAAATGGCAACCATGGAAAAATTTCATAGACTTGTTTGCCTTTATTTGCATGTATGATCAGGCAGAAAAGGATTTATATTATATGACTTGCAGAATATTAAACCATTTTTTCAAAAAAGAATATTTGCAAGGTTAGAAATTACATTGTTTTCTTTCAACAGTCTTGTTACTTGGGTAGCTTAACACATTGCAGGATTAATTCTCATTATGCTAATTGCTTTATAAGCATGGAAAAATTACCTAATAGTTTTTCTTGTGGTTTTAACTGCTTTTGGATTAAAAAAAAATATATAAAGGGATTACGGCACTGAATTAATGTCTGGAAGTCTAAGAAGTATTTTCTGATATTTGTTCACAGAATCACAGAACATCCCAGGTAGGAAAGGGCCCCAAAAGATCTTCCAGCCCAGGCTTTTGTGACAAAGGGAACCTATATGAAAATATCTACAACCCTCTTTAATTGTATCTTGAAAATCTGCAGGGATGGGAACTTAACCACCTCCCAGAGGACGTTGTTGCAGCAAATAAATCCTCTCAACACTAAGAAGAAAATGGTTTTTTCTGTCATTAGGAAACCTCTCCCACTTCAGCTTATACCCATTTCCCCTTGTCCTCTGTCTGGCGCCTGTGAAGAGGGAACCTCCATCCTCTTTGAAGTTTTCTGTTGTTTAATCAGTACTGTGATTAAGTCCCCTGCAGCCCTGTCTTCTCTAGGTAGTGGAGACATAACTGCTTTAGTCTTTCCACATAGGATAGGTTCTGTGTCCTTTGAATATGGCCCTCTTTTGGATCCTTTCCAGACAGCCCACAATCTTTGAAATGAAGGGACCAGAACTTGGCATGATACCCCGGGTCTGGCCTGAATGGCACTGAGTGGCATGACCATGATCATGCAGATGCCCCCCAAGACATATTTGCTGCTTCGTTGCTGCAGCAGCACAAGGCTGGCTCATGTGCAGGCTCTGTCCACTGGGACCACTTAAACCAAGGCAGCTTCCTATCCACTCTGATCATAGCAAATATTAAAAAACATCGGTTGGTGTTGCAATCTGTTAGTTGTTAAGGGCTCCTTTCATAGAGTCATGGAATCATTTAGATTGGAAAAGCAGTTATAATAAAATATTTTACTCCTCTAACTTCACACTGTCAAGTCCACCACTAAACTAAGTCCCCAAGTGCCACCTCTACATGCCTTTCAAACACCTCCAGGTATGGTGGTTCAACCACTTCCCTGGGTGTTGCAACCCACCCCTCAGGTCACATAACAGAGGTTCCTGTTAGTAGATGCCTTTGAGCAGATTACAGTGAGATGACACTGATTGGTGAGTGTGTGTGTTTGTGAGTGTGTATGGCAGGTTTATTTTAGAACAACTTGGTTGCAAAGGGAAGGGCCAATTTTTTTTTTTTTTTTAAATTATCTGTAAGAATACAGCAATATAAGAGTATAAAAATATCTCTTAAGGAAATACGTAAGTTAAAGAAAAGAAAAAAGGATAACACAAGAGTAGATAGTGGGGAGGAAAAATATTGCTATCTGTGAATCCAGTGACAGGACTCAGTTCAATTTCAATGTTCATTGATTAAAGTGATGGTTTCAGTCCTCATCTGTCAGAGGTGGGGGAGCCCCCAAAACAAAAATTTCTATTGGTTAATACATATTCAGATTCAGGTGGGAAGGCCAAGCCCCTGCCCTGTGGGAAGAGTTTCACGCTGTCTGTTGCAACACCATGGAACATGCACAATCCTCTAATGATCACCAGAGGCCCCAGAAATGAGTCTGTGGGCACTTCAGGGGTTGGTTTATGACCCTTTCTAAGACATATTCACTGTTTCTCATGCCTGCATAGTTGAGCCAGCTGTGCCTTATTGGAAGGGATAAATACCCTCTGGCTTACAAGTGAATGTCCCAATACTTTTTTCTTATTCTATGAAGTAACACGCTGAAAACCAATGACTCAGCCACTTTGTACTGCAGAGCTTCAGAGTTAATTGCTGTAAGGTGGTCAGAGATTTATTTTCAAAATTTTGTTACCTGATGAGTAATTAAGATTAACATAGGAATCAGTATGGGCACTCACAAGCATTTTTTTTTTTTTAGTTGGCATTTTTCAATGTTTTAATTTAGGTAGAAAAAAAAATCCTTAAAGATATTTTATGACTGCTCAGTGTACTTGAAATTCTAGGCTTTTTTCTGTCTGCAAATAATCCTCCTTTCCCTTATACACTGTCTGATTAAATATCCTCTGTAATCAGTTTAAAAATGCCATTGTCTTGAGCCTTCTCTTTAAAAAAATAACTTTGAATACACTAACTTAAGGCAATGACAAGCAACCAAAGCAGGAATCAATCAATCCCCCACAGGGGGATTACAGCCTACACTGCCTTATAATTTTATTTTTTTTCAGTCACACAAAAGACAATAATGTACTCATAAACAGTCACTGAAACTTTATCAAGGATCGTGTTGGACCAGCCTTGTTGTGTTCTGTGACTGCTTACATAGGCAAGAAGACAGTAGACACTATAACCTTAGTCAGGTTTTGACACCGCTCTCACACAAGAAAATAGAGGCTGGAGGAATGGACTGTTAGGCTGGAATGTAACTGGTCACTAGGCTCAAAGGGTTATTATTATCTCAGTTATAACTTGATTGGTTAGCAACCAAATGCACATGGAAATTTGTGGCTAGCGTCCTAACAAGGATAGGGCAGATTGAAAGTTATAAATCTTTATCTTGACAAAATCATGGCTTATTTGATCTGCGGTTTGCTGTCAGTCTTCAGGTAGGAATTTGGACTAGGTGACCTCCAAAAGAACCAAAGAGCATCTATTATCTATGGCTACTACACAGTGAAGCTTTCAGTATTACAAGTCAGACGCATTTCCTCTATTATCCCTTTATTATAAGTAACATAAAGTACAATCTCAAAATCACAAACTTCAAAGATCAGTGTGCTGCTTGCAAAATATTGAAAAAAACCTGTCATATCTTCTTTGATAAAAAGAAATCAACTATCCTATGAATCAACTCCTTTCACCCTAAATCTCTAGATCTGCCAATTTAAAGTAAAACGGTTTGAAGTAAAACTCTGTTTACTTTATTATAAAGTCCACTTGATTTGCTTTGTTGTATGAGGTCTTTTCAGCTACTTCAGCTGTTAACTGAAGAACATCCTCCCATAAAAACTCCCCACCTGTGGTATTGTTTCAAATAAAACAATACTCACTATTAGCCTCAAAATCATTGTCCCTCATTTTTCAGTTTGGCTCTGCTACTGAGTAAATATCAGAAGGATCCATTTTTCACCCTAGATATAAAATGGTGCTTTGCATTGGTCCTTTAGGCATTCACATTTATGAAGAAGTGCAGAGAAAAGTCTAAAACAAAAACCTTCATCAGTTTGAAGATTAAACTGAGATTTGCTGTTCAAGTTACCAGTAAGTAATATTGCAGGAAAGAAATTAATATGCATTAAGTAGAGGACATTTTCTGCCCTCAAGGAAATATTGCCTGCTTCAGCAGTGGGTAATCTGTTATTCATATCTCATGTACTTCGAAGAAATAAATTAAAAATGGCAATGCTTTCGTGAAAGTATGTAATTCTGCTTATTAAGGGGAAGATGACTATAGCTAATTAGTGTTTATCAGAACAAACAGTTTCAGGTATGGACATCGATGCCATGAATTTCATGATAATTCCGAAATTACGTTTAGAAGGAAATGTAATATTATATTATATACATTTATTTTAATTTATTTTTTGACAGAATAAGGTCACCAATGTATTTTATAGTTTTCTATTATTTTCTGCTTGTCTTACTGCCTCTGTGTTAAGGGAAATCAGTTTACCTTAACAGGGACAATATGCTTTCTAGAATACATTAACTGAGAATTAGGTTGTATTTCTACAGTTGAAATGGAGGGAAATTATCTATCTCCTTTTTTTACCTGTTAGTTACATTTTTATTTATTTATTTTATTTATTGTTTATTTATTTAAACTGGCTAGTGAATAGATTGTGAAAGACAAAATATACTGAGAATCAGGATTTTAGGGTGGACTTTTTTATAAGAATGATACTGTAGTATATGAAACATATTGTAATAATTGAAACTTTAAAGCAATATATTAAGATGAAGGATCTGTTAAGTCTAGATCCAGAGTAAATGGAACATTTATCTTAACCATTTGATTAACCATTGATTTTGTCAGGCTTTAGATTTAAAACCAGCAAGTTATTACTTGCCAGAAGCAATTACAATCAATTATTCCAAGAAAGTGACAGAGCTGAAGTGTTAGAGTCAACCCTGCAACACTACTGATATTCAGCAGCCTGTTTCTAAAAATGTTATAATACTGCTAGCACCTACCCTAAACCTCCCTCAGCTGCTCTCTGACATAACGCTTCCTGTGAAAACCAGAGTGTCACACTACTTCAACACTTGTTGCACTTATAGAGAAAATTCATAATCTTTAATTATTTCATGCTCTGGAATAAAATAGGCTGAGTTTGGTTTGGGTGGTTTTGTTTTGGATTTTTTTTTTTTTTTTCCCTTGGTGGGTGTGTTAGTTTTATTTAGGAGTTGGGAGTTTGTTTTGCTTTTTTGTGTTTGACTTGGTGTCTGGGGGCTATGTGTGGGGTATTTATTTTCTTTCTTTTCTCTCTCTCTCTCTCTCTCTCTTTTTTTTTTTTTTTTTTTTTTTTTTTTCCCCCAGAAGGCACAAAAGAGCAGACCTTCCTGTTTTGGTTCAGTGCTCCCCTTGCCATAACAGACTATGTAAGACTAAATTTGGCATTGTCTTTCAAATGGTGTTATAAGGCTCTTCTGAATTGATTCTAACATTAAGATTACAATTATTACTACTGCTACTACTGACTTGCTTTATTGAAAATCACTAAGAATTGAACTGTTTCTATCTCCTTCAGATATAATTTTGAATTGACAAGTCTTTGAGCTGACTGACCAAAGCATACCTGAAGACCTTTTTTCCATTCCATTATTAAAATATATGCAAAGCATATGCTTGGGGGAAATTGTAATTTAATTTTCAATACTTTTGCTCCTTTTAATTAAGTGTGTGTCTCAATGCCAACAAGTAAATATGCCAAAAAGTAATTGAACCCGGTCTTGTTGTCTATTCCGTTATTTCAGTCATACTAGTAAGGTCACTAAGTGTCAGTGGTCACTATGTGATCAGAAAAAAGGTCTTGGCTAAGTACACTCACAAAAATACTGTTGTGTTTTCCTCCACACAGTGAGAACATCAAATTCTCTTGAAGTATATGAGAGGTCTGCATTGGTCACAGTAAACACTGTTAAAGACACACATTATAAGACATTTAAAAAAATTATCTAAGGGCATAGTGGAAGTAAAAAATAACCTGATTTTATCACAGCTATTTTTGTCAGCAAAAAGAATAAAACTTCAAATATGGGAAAAATTTATGGCACAGCTTGAGACAAATAAAAATTTGATTTTGTAGAATATTGGAAATCATTACTGTATGAGAATTTGTATCCTCAGAGGTGAAGGGAGGAAGCAACTACACACTAATAATAAAGGAGTGAAATCAATGGTTTATGCAGATGTGTGTGTGGATACGTTCACATTAGTGTACATATGCATACACACAAGTGCAGATCTCCAGTGGTGTATGTGCTTAGGTTGCTGCAAACTTACTAAGATAATGCGGTAAGGAATTTTACAAGAACCTTTTATTTTCTTGTTTCCATCTAATGCTTGGAGTTTCAGTAAGATAACAAGAGGCATATGGGGTTCTTATCATTGAGAATAAATGTGGTGTAATTGGCAATTTAAAAAGTTGATTTCATATCTTGTATATCAGAAACCTGTTCATGTCTCCATTTCGATAGAATGACTGGAGAGAGTAGCAATGCAGTTGCTATGTTAGAAACGAATGTTTAACTGTGTTGATGATTTTAGCATCAAAGGATATCAAATACATGTGCATTCAAGTGAGTGGCAGCAATGTCAAGTGCTTAATTTAAAGCATCCTGCTAACTAGAAAACTGATTGATTAGAAAATTGATTATTATTTCTTTACCAGTTTGAGAACTTTACTGTTAGAATAAAGTTAATCTTAAAGAAAAACATATTGTATATTTCCTATAGCAATAGGAAATAATGATTAAAATACTAAAGTTTTCTGTATTCTACCTAACAAGAACTTAACTATATGCAATATTTTCACAATTACAGCAAAACAAAAAGATTACTGATTTACCAAATTTAGAGTTGAATATTGTTTAAAATGAGCATGGGCAAAGAAAGCGTGATACACATATACACATACACAAAGGAAAACACATCTTTGATATTACACAGCAATTAATTACATGTAAAAATAGAAAAATGACATTAAAACATTGTCAGTGTGGAAAGGAAATCAGAAAATTACAGGTCAAAACATTGAAATCTTCAACATTTTGCATGGACAGGTAGCCATGATTCAACAAAAAACAAGAAGAAAGGAAAATGTCTAAAACCTCATTTTAATTCACTAGTAATTTCCCTGGTGTGCAAGTAATTATATGAAGCTAATTGGAAAAGCAAGCAAGATAGGTAATGCTGTTGTAAAATTCATGTTGGTGAGAAATTTCATTAGCTATTATAAAGACATCAGGGGAGAGCTGGCTGTAGTTGCTGTTATGTTACTATTAAGGCTGCTTTAAATTATATTGTGATAAAAACATTTACCATGTAATGCCACTAGCATGCACATGGTTTTGGTAAAGTGTTGCTTGTCTCTATCAGAGACGCTGGCTTCTTTTTGCCCAGGCTAGCTCGAGACTGTGACCAGACAGTAAAACTCCCCTGGGTCCTAGAAACCAGGGAAGCAGCAAAGGGGCTTTTTCCCTTATCATGAGAGAGAGTGCGTCTATGGCAGAGGAAATGAGTCAGACTTGGTGAGAGGGTGAGTCCAAAGTCCTTATTTCTGCCCTGATTGGATGTCTGCCTCAGTTCTGCAGCTCAGGCCAAGTCCTGGCCTGCCCTTCTGTTCTGGGCTTCTTCTTCTGGGAAGGGGCTAAATGAGAGGACAAACCAACACCCAATGAGGGATAAGGTGGGAGTGGAACAGGGTTGGAGGGACATTTAAAGAAACCAATGGGAACATAAAGGCAGGAACCTCCTCAGCTCTTGCCCTATCATTCAATGTCTTTACCCGAACTCTCCAGAAGCTGGGAGGAACAGCTGAATGACAGACAAGGCCCGCAGGAGGGGACTGGGAGGCGTGACAGGGAAGAGGGGTAGGGACAAACCTTGGAAAAAACCACTTTCCAGGAGAACAGGGGAGTACAGAACAAACCATTATAACACAAAACCCAATATAAAAATAAGTAACATAAAATACAATATGAAAACAAATAACGCAAAGCAACTTTAAAGAAGACTAAATTGAAAAAGAAAAGGTATTTTTCTACAAGCAGATCCGGATGTGAACTTTATCTGAAAAATTGTCAAGTCATAAGAGCCTTAAGTTTTAAATGTTTATAGGATCTCTCTGGGACGGAGTTAACTTTCCCCTTAGCAAACCCTATAGTACTGTATTTTCAGCAAGAATTCTGTGAATGACACCCCAGTTTGAGCAACTATTGAGTTGTGCCTGCACAGCAAACATTCTGTCTGTTGAAACCCCATCAAGACTGGTAGGCTGGGTGTGGGAAGGAGACTTGGAGAGCACCAAGGTGATATTCCATGCCATCTGGTGTTGAGGTCATAAAGAAGAAAAAAGAAGCGACAAGGGGAGAGGGAGGTGTTTCTTGTTAAGGTGATTGTTTTCAGAAGCAACTGCTACATGCATTGGAGCCCTGCTTCCCAGGCTGGACATCACCAGCTGAATGGAAATAGAGAATATACCTTGCTGTTTTGTTTCCATGCACATCCTTTACTTTTTCTCATTAAACTGCCCTCATTGGGATCCATGTGTTTTTCATCTTATTTTCTCCCCCATGTCCTGCTTAGGAGGCAGAGTTAGAAATTGTCTTGGTGGACGCCTGGTGGCCTTCCAAGGTCAACACACCACAGTCCTTTCCTGTCACTCAATGTGAGGCAGTCTTGAATTTTGAAGTATAATAGTTATTAACTGGCTGGCTTATGTGAGGGTCAGAGTTTAAATCGCTGCACTGCTCAGCTCTTTATTTTGCTGAGGCTGGAAGCAAACTAATAGAAACAATGGCTGTGTGTTTTTCCCTGACATTGATGCGTAACTGTGCTGGGGTGTCTTTGTTGTGAGCAGGATGGCAACATATATCCTTCTCCTAATTCAGGATTCAAGTGGGTATTTTTGGCGCTCGGGCTCCTGAGGTCCTTTGGTCACTTTCAGGCAAGTTGTTTAATATCATTAACACTGTCAATTTTTTGTCAGGTTCCCAAAGCCAATGTTATCCTGGTGTAAGAGGGCATAGTTTTAGAGAGAGATGAAAGCAAATCATGCCATTAGGCAGAAGGTCCCTGTGTGGCAGGATGTGTGGAAGTATTTGAGTAAGTGTTTCAGGCAGTTATCACCTCACATAGATGGGGATTTGATATCTGAACCAAGCAAATAATCTCAGTGAATTGATGCACTGCCTGGTAGAAGGGTATCTTGCCCTCCCCAATAAAACTCAGCAGTTTCTAGCACCATTTTGAGGCTTCGCCCAGGTGTATTGAGCCACAGTTCAGTATTACTGGACTGGGTGGTTAAGATAGAAACCCAGACTACCTCTGAAGACACCTTGACAGTGATCCAAACTATGACTAAGGACATCAGTTGAGACAGGGACCCAAACCTGAACTACAGTAGTCATATAAGTAGTGAAAAAGAGCCAGTGGACATGGAGATTGATGGATCCACATAATTTATGTCCTTTCCTGGGGACTGTGTAATTTACAGAGTAAATAAAACGAGACAACCATTTGCAGTCTTTGGAGGATGTTCTTGTCAAGCATGAAGGCAAGACATACATCCAAGGAAAACCTTGTGAATTATCAAGAGAAGTGGACTACCACTGGGAAAAAACATCCAGTATCTGAGCAAATTAGTGGTGGTGAAAGTCTTCTACAGTGACTTAGATGAAAACAAGATCTCCAAAGATCCATCTGACAGCCTGTGTGCACAGACCATGCGGAGGAAGAAAATCCAAAATGTACCAGCTACCAAACAAATTAACAACATATATTTCCCAGATTTAGATATGCTATCTATAGAAAGGACATCTTCCTGGCTCTGAAACCTTGAAAAATAACTCTCTCCTTTCTTTTCCCCTGGGACAGCATCTTGGCTGTCAGGGCTACCCTATAGAGCCCTGGTGAGAGAGAAAGTGAGTCCCAGACACATGCTGCGTGGCACTCTCTGGTTCTCCCTTTAGGACCAGCTGGAGAACTTGAGGAAGTAGGATGGCAGATATACCTTTAACCTGGAAGTCCATGTTCAAAATTCAGAGGGAAGACATCTGCGAAGAAGGGGCCACCCCAGAAACCTGTCAGTTTAATCTTGCTGTTGAGATGTAAACAAGCAATCACTGATAGCCTGCATGCAAAAAAAAAAATTTACTGAGGATTCTGGTGAAGAGACCTCTGGTCTGGCAGTTCAAAGGTCAGACAGTGACTATGAATGAGTGTTGCATTGTGTTCTATGTTATTTATTTTCATATTGTATTTTATGTTACTTACTTTCATTATAATTGTTTGTTCCGCACCTCGCTTTTCTCCTGAAGATATGTTGTGTTCCAAAGTTTGTCCCTACCCCTCCTCCCTGTCAATCCTCCCATATTCCTCCCAGTCCCCTCTTTTGAGCCCTGCCTGTCACTTGATTGTTCCTCCCAGCTTCTAGAAAGCTTGGGTAAGGGCATCGAGTGATAGGGCAGGAGCAAAGGAAGTTCCTCCCTTGATATTCTCACTGGTTTCTTTGAATGTCCCTCCAACCCTGTTCGACTCCCACCTTGTCCTTCTTTGGACAATGGTTTGTCCCCTCCCTTAGTCCCTCCCTTACATTTAAGCCCAAGTCTCTTGGCCTGAGGCACTCTGCTGAGGTTGCGTCCCTGAGGCTCAGATGTCTCATCTGGGACTGAATAAAGACCTTGGACTTTGCCCTCCAGTTGAGCCAGACTCCTTCCTCCGCCATTGACGTGGTCCTCTCATGTGAAAAGGGAAAAGTCCCCTTAGCCGCCCCTCTGGTTCCCAGGATCCAGAAGAGTGTCCCCCGCATGATGGCATTGTCGGGCTAGCTCGGGTGGACAGAGACGCTGCTCCATGAGGGACACTGTGTCAAATGAGACCATAGGGTTTCTGTCTTTGAGCAGGAGAAGGAAAGGCATGAGTGGGAAAACGAAAATGTGTGGATTCTATGCATATGAGATGCATAGAAATCAGAGGCTTTGTAATGGACTGGTGTACATAGATCAGGGTTCCATGTATCCTTGGCATAGACTGCTTCAGGAAAGGGTACTTCAAGGATCCAAGTTATCAATTAACTTTTGGTATAGCTACCAAAAATACAAAGACTGAAGAGCTATCTTACCTGGTAATCCCTCTGTTGAGGCCATGCTGTGAATTAAAGAACAGCAGGTGCCAAATGCCACCATGGTGATGCACCAGTGGCAATGTCACACTATCCAAGACTTTCTGATTCCCATCACAACTTGATTTATCAGCTGGACTGCGAAAATAATCAGCAGGATTTGCTCACCCTTTAGTAGTCCCCTATGGCCAGTGAAAAATTCTAGTGGAGGCTAATGGTGGACTATTGCAGCCTCACTGAAGTCTTGCTCTGGTGTTGTGTTCCAGTGTGGGGAACAGCAATGAGTTCTTCTAACAATGGATGATCAGGAACAAAATTAAGCCAAATGAGGCAAATGTTGTATCTGGGAACCATTTATTGGTAATGAAAACATGAAGAAAAAGGAGTTGCCCAGATGAAAGAGGGCTAGAAGAGGCAGAAATGAAGAAGGAAAATGGAAAAGGGAGGCAGGACAGGCATGGGGGTGAGCAAGAAGGAGAAGTGAGCAAGGGCAGGAGAGCCAGAAGGAAACTGGTGCCAGGGCAAAGGAAGGAGCAAGGCAGCCAAGGAACAGTGGTAGGCCCCAGCAAGCAGCAGCACTGGGCTGTGATGCAGTTAGTTTTTATACCCTCCTGTCTCCCCTCCCAAAGCCTGCCTACAGACAGGAGACCATAGGTCTGGTACAAACATTATTTGTCTCCCATCGGTGCAGGCATTTTCACAACCTGATTGGAGAAGCTCCTCCACAGTGTCTCCTACTGAGTGCCTCTGTCTTCTTTATGATCTGGCTTCAAAAATGCTGTCTTGGTTTGGAAAGGACAGGTGTCTGCCACGGAAAGCTGCAGCTTCCCTTGGAACGGAGAATGTAAACCCTCTCCCTCCAAATTATTATAATTTTACAATTAAGGGCCTTCAGGCAAAGATTTGGGAATAGGAATAACAATTCTTTACTAGGAATATTAAAAAAATACAATCGTAGTAAAGCAAACAAACAAACAATTAAAAAAAAAAAAAAAAATCCTAGAAACACGAACAGAGTCAGCATATGACCTGACACCCAGGTCAAATAAGTCCTCCTGGAGTAACAGATGTGGTTCTGTTGGAGTAGAGATGATACTGTAGTAGAGTCCAATGGTGGTGAGACGGGTCTGGTCTTTTCTCTGGGAATCCACTGGAAAAAAGGTTGCTTTGGTGTTCAGAATTGCAGGTTTTATATGGGTAGAAATGCTTGTCTCCTCCCACTCCATCCCATTGTGAGGGTGGAGCATCTCACAATGGGATGATGAAATTTTATCAGTCATGTGGTGAGACTTGATGGCCCATTAACAGAAGATATCGCCCTGGAGGGAGAATGGGTTGTGGAAGAGATAAGAACACTGCCCCACCTGGTTTTAACAGCTGGCCTATTAACAGAAGACACCCACTGCCCTCCTCACTGGAGTTATGAAGAATGGGTCATAGAAGAGATAAAGGAAAAGAAAACCTCCCAAACCAGTTTCAGCAGATGGAAAATAGAATACGCATCTTTGGTTATATATTTCAACCCAGGACAAATGACATAGACGTCAGGCTTTTGTCAGGATCTTAAAAGTTACTACCCACTTGTTCAAAGAGGAACTTAGCTGGGACA
Source organism: Hirundo rustica (assembly GCF_015227805.2). NCBI lineage: Eukaryota > Metazoa > Chordata > Aves > Passeriformes > Hirundinidae > Hirundo > Hirundo rustica. The sequence goes on along the minus strand of NC_053488.1, from coordinate 62,169,822 downwards.
GAGTTGACTTTCTTCACAGTAGCTCATATGGGTCTCTGTTCTGGATTTTTACTAGAAACAGTATTGACAGTTGAGGGTTTTCATTACTGCTGAGCATTGTTTATATGACAACACACAACTTTTCTCACTTTTACTCTTCTGATTCTCTTCTAATTCCACTGGAGGTACATGAGTGAGCAGTTGTGTGAGGCTTGGTTGCTGCCCTGGTTTAAATCATGACAGATGTACCTACAGAAAAGCTCAGTGTCATGGGAGAGGGGGGCACAGAGATCTGAGCAAGGTTGTTATGCTGCTTTCTCATAGCTTAAGACAGTCCATTGTTTTTTCACAGCACTTCTCCAAAAAGCAGATAGCTGTAACGGATAATTCAACATTTTAGGTTTCAGTTATGCCTGTTTCTTCATTTACTCTCAGTGATATTAGTTGTTATAAATGCATTGACATATGTTGCCAGTGATTTATAGAAACTAAGATATAACAGATGAAATAATCATACATGGGAGAAATTCTGTGTGTATAAGCAATGCATCAAGTGAAATCATGCAGTTTGAAGTAAGAATTGGACATACAAGCATATACTAAAAATGTACATGTAAACGTAAATATCTTTTCATGTTACCTTTCCTACACCCAAGTTTTGATCTTTTATAGAAGCTTCTTATACAGTAGCTCCTAGCTACTCTGTGAAGCAGATCCAAGTCCACTAGGAAAGGAATACGATTTATTTCAAAATTTTCTGGCTTAAAATTCCAGTACTCATTTATATCTGTAGTTCAAAAAGTCCAAGAGAGTATCTATTAACCATTCTTTATAGGTGGTTTGCATGGCCTGGATTTTGGTATCGGAGGTTCATAGAGGTGGCTTCTGTGAGAAGCTGCTGGAAGCTTCCACCGTGTCTGGGAAAGCCAGTCCCTGGTGCTTCCAAAGATGGATATGCTGCTGGCCAAGGCTGTGCCAATTAAAGGTGGTGGTAATGCCTCTGTGATAATAGATTTAAGAAGAAATCAAATCAAAAGTATTTGTGCAGTTTTAATATCAGCTTGTGAAAAGTGGAACATGTGAGGAGGACAACTCTGCAGACACAAATGTCACCGAGACACACAAAGCAGTCACACACAGGCAACAGATTTTCACAGAGGTTCTTCTGATCCAGCTCCCAGCTGAAAGAGTGGAGAGAAGAGGGAGCCCCTTTGTTTATTTTTTTACTTTTATACATTTGTGGGTCTAGAAGAAGATTGGCTTTTTGGGGTTTCCACCCCTCAGCCTCAGTGGCCAGACCAATTGTCAGTTACAATTGTTTTCAGATTAGAAATATGCAAACAAAGGACAGAGAATTAAAAACAAAGGATTTGTTTATGTTACATCTGTGGGAAAGGTAGAAAACTGCTCTTAATATTGTACAATAACTAAAAGATCTGACTCCATTTAAGAAAATCAAAAGGCTCAGAAAAACCAGAGTAACACACAAAGTCAGTGGAGAAGGAGGGGGTGGAGGTGGTCCAGGCACCAGAGCTGAGGTTCCTCTTCAGCCCATGATGCAGACCATGGTGAAGGAGCTGTGCCCCTGGAGCCCTTGGAGGGTCACGGGGATGCAGAGATCCACCCACAGCCCAGAGAGGAGCCCCACACTGGAGCAAGTGGATGTCTGGAGGAGGTTGTGATCCTGTGGGACACCTGTGGAGAGAGAGGGGCCTTTTTCCCATCTGTTGTAGCCAATACTTGGAGGACTGCACCCGATGAAAGAGTGACTCGTACTGCAGCATTTTTGGGAGGGCTGTTGTCTGTGGGATGGACTCACACTGAAGCAGTTCTCAGGAAGCTAGACTAACATTGGAGAAGTTTAAGAAGAGGTGTCTCCCATGGGAGAGGCAGGAGGGAAAGGACTCCTCACCCTGAGCAGCAGGAGAAGCCATAGGTGACCATATCTCCAGTCACTGTCTCCCTGTGCAGCTGGGGTAGGGGGAACAGCTGGAAGGAGGGAGGTGTAGAAGGAAGACTGTTTTGAGGGTTTATTTTACTTCTCGTTATCCTGATCTGATTTTGTTAGTAACAGATTCACTTCATATCTCTAAATTGACCTTGTTCTGCCCTTAATGGTATTTGGTGAATGATTTCTCCCAGTCCTTATCTCAGCCCACGAATCATTCATTAAATTTTCTCTCCTCTGTCCAGAGGGAAGTGAGAGAGGAACTTTCATGGGTGGCCTGGAATCCAGCCAGTGTCAACTCATGACAACAGGGTGGAGAATCACGTGGTCCCTTTTGTTGTACTGACTTAGAGCATTCTTATCTGGAATGTACTAGAGGAGTACCTGGCCGTTCTTGTTGGGGTTTCTTCTTTATCAGAACATGAAGTTATTCTAGACATATACAGCAATGTATGACTTTGTTTTACAAGCAAGGTTTTGATAGTGGGAGGGCTATAGGGTTGGATTCTCTGGGAAGATGCTGTAATCTTCCCCCATGTCTGATGGAGCCAGGGACAGCTCCCCAAGATGGACCCACCACTGGCCAAGGCTGAGCCCATCAGTGATGGTGGCAGAGCCTCTGGGATAAAATAAGTGGAAAAAATTATTGCACAGAAGTTCCCTCAGCCAGCGAATAATGGAATGAGCAGAAGTGAAACAAACAGCCCTGCAGACACCAAGGTCAGTGAAGAAAGAGGGGAAGAATGTGCTCCAGGCACCAAAGCAAATATCCCTCTGGAGTCCATGGAAAAGACTATGGGGATCCATTATTGTCTCCCTTCTGCTCACAGAGCTCCATGGCATAGCAGAGATTTACCTACTGCCTATGAAAGACCCCACACTCTACCTCATGGAAGGGAGTGGAGCATCCCCTCGCTTCCAAACAGTCGGTGAAGAGCTGCAGCCCATGGGAAGTATTCCCACTGGAGAAGTCAATGGAGGACTGTCTCCCATGGAGAAATCCAGTGCTGGATTAGAAGAGGAGTGAGAAGAGTCCTACACCTGACAGGGAGGGAGAGGCAAAGTGTGAAGAAGTGACTGCAGCCCCCATTCCCCATCCCTTCATTGCACTGGGAGGAGGAAGTGGAAAATCAGGAATAAAGTTGAGCCCAGGAAGGAGGGAGGGGTTAACAGAAAGTGTTTTTAAGATTTGTTGTCTCATTATCATGTTCTGATCTGATTGAAAATAAATTATTTTCCACAAGTTGGGTCTGTTTTGCCCATGACATTAATTTGTGAGTGATTTCTCCCTGTCTTTATCTTAGCTCATGAGCATTTTGTTGTATTTTCTTTGACCTTTCCACTGAGAAGAGATGGGTTAGGGCACCTTTGGTGGGTACCAGGCACACAAAGTCAAACCAGAAAAAAATTATAGAAGACTAATATATACTAAGAATCAATTAAAAAAAACAACAAACAAACAACAAACAAACAATTTTCTTGATGTCAGTCAACTAATCAAGTAGCTAATTTGTATTCAGAAAATCCCCAAAATTTTGCCTATTAATGTGTCTGGTTTATGACTATTAAGGTGTCATGATTGTAGGGGTGTTACTAACCTGAAGTGGAAGAGATTATTTATCCAATATTTTAGTATTCTTTATTTATTTTGATATTAACTCCAAATTTAGAATCAATTCATATGCTTTTGAAATGTAAATATTAGTCAGAGTATCTCAATACTATATGACTGACATAGGAAAGTTTGACATGTTATAATTTGGAAAGGATTAAATTTTGAGGTATCCATTAATTCTCTAGAGACACCAGTTCTTGATAAGTGCGTATTTAGGAGTTCCTTATTTGTGTATGTGCAAGTGGATTTCTTCACAGTCCTAGCAACTTTTGCAAATTGGATGTGGAGGATTTTTCATATAACCGCTTCCCAGAAAAGCAATGAACTCATTACTGAGTATGAGAGCTAAGAAACCAACTTCAGCATATTAGAGAGGCTTCGGTGAGACTCTGAGTTAAATTTTGAGGGTTTTTTTTGAGAGGAGGAGTATCATGGATGACTAATGGAACAACGAAGGGGCTCAGGATATAGTCTAGAGTTGTTAATAGACTTGCATTCACAAATTGCCAAATTCTAATGTAACGTTTGCATTTTAAAAAATATTTGAATAATATAGATAATTCATGTCCCATTCTCAAACTTTGAAAGAAGTAAAGAAATCTTCCCTGAATATAATTTATTTCTGGGATTCTAACTCATTAACATTGCAACTACATATTAGAAAATTATTATCTAGAGATATATTAACAATAATATCAATCTTGGCTTCTTGAAACAAGAGGTTGAAGCAGTCTTTTCTCTGAACAGATTTAGTCCAATGTCTGTTTTTTCCTTTGGGAGTCCTTTTTTTAACTTAAGCATTCTACAAACTGCTATGTCCCTGAGAGGGAAAAAAAAAAATGTAATTTCAACATACACAAGTAATAACTAAAAAAAAGAAATTATCAGCCATGAAATAATGCAATTTGAGAGTATAATGAATCAGTCATACAGAAATTGCTGGATAAAATGGTTTAAAAAATTTATAGATCAAAATAAGTAAATGCTATGCCATGAAGAAGTGAATGATCTCTCCAGACATGCATAAACACATTACCCCGGTCATAGCCAAGCCTGATTCATGGTAAAAGCCTTCATCCAGATTTCCAGGGAGTGGTTATTTAACTCATACTCTAGTAAACAAACAAACAAAAAATACAAACTGAAAAAGTAGTAAGAAATAATTCGTAGTGCTAAAAGAGAACCTCAGTTCATATTACCGTCATTCTTTAAGCTGACATTTTGCTATATTCAAATGGTTTATAAAAATGCATGTTTTGAGGAAGTAAGTCATACAGATTTTCTTACGAGCTGAATCACAAAATAGCATGTGTATTTGAAAATTTTTGGTCTTATACATACATTATTTCCATTGTTAGGAAGATCAGGAGATCAACCGCTATATTTATGATCTGTCCTCGCCAAGTGTTCCATTTTCTGCACCAATATAAACATTATTAATTGGCTGTAGCTTTTAAAGTTATACATAAAAGTACACAAATCACTCTTTTTCACCAAGTGTTATTCTATTTAAATCTATGGGAGATCAAGCAAAAAAAAGAATGACCAATGAGAGAGGAAAGAAAATAAAAAATTCTTCCATCTTCCACAATCTCAATTGAAAAATTCACATCTTAGGTGATGAAGTGATGAGTATCTAAAATAAAATGTACATGACCTGAAAATAATCAATTCATAATTAGAATTTTCAAGAAACAAATTCTTAAACAGTTTCAGTTTCAGCTACTGAAAAGGTTTAATTGTACAATGTTATTTACTGAGCTTATAAATCTTTGGTTGATAATATCTACATTAGTTATTCTTCTACAAGATTTTCCAGCTGATTAAGACACAGTGAAATCTGCAGCTTTTGGATATTTGAGTTTGATTGCACATTTTAAATCTCTGCTCATTTCTCAGTGGAACAGCTACAGAGGCTTCTTTTCTTAAGAGCAAGTAAATTGACTGGAATATTATATACAATAGATAACATACTGGATTTCTTTTACTGTTTCTGAAGAGAGTTACAAATGTCAGTATTATTAGTTTACTAATAGCTGAAGCTATTAAGAATTATGTTAAACTTAAGTGCAGGACATGATAAATCACTATTTATCCATTGTCTTGGTTTGGGACAAATTTGGGAGAAAACTCCTGTATAGGATTCTTCTAAGGAAGCAAACTTAAGTGGCCCTTCTGGCCCTGGTCTGGAAAAAAAACCTCTCTTTGGAGAAAAGTGGAAAAAACTATTTTATTAAACAAATGAAGTGCATACAAGTATAAAGAATGAATAATATGAAACAATAAAACTTCTCTTTCTGAAGTGAGATGGCAAATTGAGAAAGTCCTTGCCGTGGGTGTAGCTCGGCTCTCTCTCTCAGTGCCTCTCCTCAGTCCCAGTCTCTCCGGCGCTGCTGGAAAATGCCGAGGTCCAGGCCCCGGTGGGCAGCAGGTGCAGCCCCCAGTGATCCCCTGGGTTTTCAGTCCAGAGCAAGTTTAAACAGTTCCAAGAAAAAGGAAAAAAACAGTCCAGGGAAATTCTCTGCCCTAGCTAGCTGAAACTAACTAAAAGCAAAAAAAAAAAGATCTCTGTCCTGCAGTCTCTCCAAGCCTCCGCCGAACACCCCATCCACAGAAGAATGTGGAGGAGTCAGGCAGTTTTCTCAAAACAAACTCCGCGCTTCTCCTTGCTCTTAGAACCAGTTTTAAAGGCACAGGACTCAATATACAGCACAAACAGAACAGACAATTGGGGATACAAGCATCATTAAGTTACTCTAGGACATCCATCTAAATGGAAATTTTTATACAGAAGGTAGCTTTTCTAGAGAAGACTCATATTGCTCCATAGTGCTTGAAATATTAATAAGGGCTAATCTGTAGTTCTATGTCTAAAATTATGAGTGGAAAAGACATTAAAAAGTTAAAAATCCCAAAGTTGAAAAAATTACTGATATTAATAAGGAAAGACGATCTAATTGAAAATGAAAAAGAAATACTCTTGAAAGGCATGGGGAGAGATCCAGAAACACAGAGATTCAGAATTACTGAAAGAGTGATTAGTGTTTAAGGATTCCAATTTAGATTGCATATTCTGTTAGACTACACACACAGGTTTACTCTATCTTGAGCAGTGAGATATCTTTAAAATAAAAAGAAATTAGAAAACCCTTGCTGACCAGACTTCCCAGATAAAAGATGTGTCAACTTCAGCCTTCCTCATGCATACTGACAGGAGATATTGTCCTGAAAACCTCTAGGTCAATATCTGAAGATACTGTCCATATCTTCTAGATGGCCAAAGGTGAGCACGTTACCTAGCAGGAAAAATGAAGAAATTTGAAAAGTTTTATAATACGGGAGAAAAAGATTTCTTCCCTTGTACAAGAACTTTATGGGTTTTGGGAGATGTTAGTTTTAACATTTAAAAAAATCAGCAACCCAAACATAAAATTTTCATACTAACATATAAAAAATAAACTGAAGGAGTCAGGAGTACAGTTGTGCAGTCCTTCTGACTCTCTAATGTGGCATCAGAGTTGAATACCAGAGCCTGAAAAGGAAGATTTTGAGAATTCTAGGATGACAGAGCACAAGGCCAATGCATGTGACTCTGGAATTTGCCATAGTTAGAATAGTAGAAGAAAATAAAAGACCATAATAAGGCAAGCTCATTTCAATGATTTGTTTCTTGAAAACAGACCCTAAATTCTAGGTTCTGTCATAGAATTCTTCTTTGCAAACATCTAAGGCATGATCTGGTACCTGTCACAAAATAAATTCTTTTGTGTTTCACATAACAATTGAACATTTCAAAGGCTTACCTGAAAGAACATCCTAGATGTCTTGGATTATGTAACCTAAAAATGTGTTTTCTATTTCATCTGTTGAAAGCTGGTTTTTTTGGGAGTTGTTTTATCCTACTTACTCCAGGGGGGAGGGAGGCGGATGCCTTCTGACAATGGCCCAGCCATTAGATCCAGGTGGGGCAGTGTTTCTTATCTCTTTCACCACCCCTCCATCCTCCAGGGGGACATCTTCTGATAATGGGCCATCAGAGCCCCCCAGTGACATGACACATTCCATCATCCCATTGTGAGATGCTCCACGCAGTGGGGGAGGAGCCAACTGTTCCTAGCTAGATAAAAACTGGGACTGAAGGACACAAGGGATCCTGTTTTTCCACTGGATGCCTAGAGGAAGACCAGACCTATCTCATCGCCACTGCTGGACTTTTTACAGGATCATTTCTACTCCACAGAACCATGTGGTGGTGCAGAACTGTTTCATTAGGTTTTTATAAGAAGTTATGTTATGGTTCATTTCACTGTATCCCCAATGTTGTAACCCTTTTTGTGTTGTCTGTATAATAAGGTGTTTTGTGTCAGTCCTCCCACTCCTCACCTCACTTGTAACATCTCCTCTGCCCCAACCCCCGTCTCTGGGGCAGCTTGTCTATCACTTTGAGGAGCCCTCCCAGGTTGCAAAATCTCAGGGAGAGGGCTTCAGGTGATAGGTCCCCTGGGGGGAATTCCTTTAGCTTTGGATTTTAGTGGTCCAAGGCTTGCGGGTGGGCACACCTTGTTACTCCCTGAATTCCCTGATTTTTTGTCTTGTGGTACCCCCCTGGAACCCTCCCCCGCTTATAAGGGGTAGGAGGGAGGAAAAAACTCTCTCAGCCTCTCAGCTGCTCAGCTCTCAGCTCGGAGCTCTGAGCCTCTCTGCTCCTCAACCCTTGAGCTAATAAACATCTTTTAACCTGCTAAGCTGAGAGCCAGCCTTTTCTCTTCTGCTGCTGTTGCTGTCACAACACTATTGGGTCCAGCTGCTAAGCCGAGAAGCCGAAATGAACTGGGACCGTCTGTGGCTGGGTTGACCCGAGCTAGCTGGAGGTCAGCTCCCGTCCGGTGCGGGACGGAAACAGACACAGAACCACATCTGTTACTCCAAGAGGATTTATTTGGACTGCTTCCAACACCCTTACCACCAGGGTGCCAGGTTGTATCCCTGCCTCTGTCTGGGTTTTTTTCCAGGATTTTTTGTTTGCTTCCTTGCTTGTTTTCTTCTACTAATACCTTTCTCTTTGTTGTTGTTGTTGTTCTTGTTGTTTGTCTTGTTTTGTTTTGTTGTTTTTTAATATTCCTAGTAAAGAACTGTTACTCCTATTCCCATATCTTTGCCTGAAAGCCCCTAATTGCAAAATTATTATAATTTGGATGGAGGGGGGTTTACATTCTCCATTCCAAGGGAGGCTCTAGCTTTCCTTGGCAGACAACTGTCTTTCAAAACCATGACACTAGAGAGATTTATTCTTCCACATATCTGGGTTTGTTGCTTTTTTTTCCCTGCCCATCTGTGCTAGAGAACCCTGAAAGAGCATGGAAATATGTGCTTTAAAAAGGGCAGATTTTGAGCAAAGTGGGTGAATTAGGAATCCTTTGGATCTCAAGTTGCTGTGTTTGGAAATGCTTGCCCTATAATTTTTTTTTTTTTTTTTTTTTTTTTTTTTTTTTTTTTTTTTTTTTTTTCCTTCCAGCCTGTACTTAACTCAGATTAATTCATTTTTGAAGTGAACTCTGCTCTGTCAGATTAAAAAAATTGTAATATTTTTCCTTTAGGATTTTTGCAAAAAGGTTTTGCTAGCATGTAGTAGGAGAGTATTGTGGCTGTAAATAATTCAGTTTAGATTTCATTATATTTTCTAAGTATATTTACTAAATTTTTAAGTTTACTGTTTCTCTGAGATAAAAAGCTTTTTTAGCTAGCAGAAACTTACTATACAAAGGTTTCCCATTACTTTGTTTGTTAGTTTGTTTGTTTGTTTGTTGTACATTGGACCAATCTCATTCCAATATCCAGTTTTTGGATACAAGCAAATTAGGGACAAGACTTAAGTGCAAAAAGTCATAGTATTGTGACAGCAACTGCACTTAGTGATATCTGACTTGCCACTAATTCAGCTGATTATCCATTTATCATTTTATACCCGATCTTAAATTTATCTCCACAAAAATTTTAAATATTTGGGAGTTGCATTGATAAAAAGTAGGGAAAAAAGAAGATAATTGATTGCGCTTCAAAATTTATCATTACAAATCATATTTTAAATAAAATTTCTTTAAATAGATGAAGTAGTGTTTTTTTTCTGTCAATTTTTATCAGTGTATAAACTATCAGCAAGATGAAAGGATTTAGGGTGACATTACCATTTGCAATGGTCATGTCAGAGAACTAAAAGTAACTGCTGTTCTCCATATATTTAGAAATTGTGGTTCTGACTTGAGGACTCATAAGTTTTGTGGACTTGCTTCCTGCATAGTTCTTTCCTACCATCCTATGTAGGCAGTGATTTGTGACTCTGATGATTCTGAGAGAACTTCTTTGAATGACCAGTGAAGAAAGTCAGGGCTGAAATGAAAAATTTGAGTGGAGGAAAGATTTTTTCAGTCCAGATGGATGAATCCATCTCCACGCCTCTTAAAGAAAAAAGGAGTAATTTTAAGAACTCCTTTATATAAGTGGAATTTTTAGCTATTCTAAATTAAACACATTATTTCTAGTGAGAACATTTTTTAAAAATGCAAAACCAGTAAGAAAAAAAGTAAAAAGGAAATGGGAATGACCAGTTTGACATTTGTCAGAAAAATGTCCAAGGAGAAGGATTTGCTTATGGGTTTAGGCAGCCAGTCGATGTACGGGAGACCTGTATTTACCCTACATCTCTATCCACACAGAAAGAGGACTGTAATCATCAGACTACATGATAATTAGGGCTGAATTACTCAACTCTTAATATTAATTGGGTCGGAGACTTGCATGCACGTATTAAGATACTCTCTTAGCTGACATTCCTGGAAAATAGAGAGGCTTTTCTTATCTTGAGTTTTGTGTGGGTTTTTTGTAGTCCGTCATATTTTGAAATAAAATTCAGTGTCTTAAAAAAAAGGCAGCAGAAGCAGCAGCAGGCCAAGCTACTTTCTCAATGTCACTGAAGCATGCTAATCCCAGTGAACAACCTGTTGGCATGCCAACACCTCCAAAGAGACTTGGCTTAATGTAGCTGGTTTGATTCTAGAAGGGACAGAACAAATCTCAAAAGGTAACATGATTTGAGAGATACCTAACAGAAAACCCAAGATTGTGCCTGCTGTCAAAAGCAGCACACAGAATAAAGATTGAAAGTTACATAAGCAGAATGTCTTTTATTTCCACACCCCACTCCCAGTGTTTTATTATTTCTAGTGACAAATTTAAATTGATTTATTTTAAATTAGTAACTTGCTCTTATCTTGCCAGGGCACAGAAACATCTGTCTAGGTGGAACCACAAAGGGTGAAGTATATGATTACTGTCACTAGGACCTATACTGTGCTTTTAGTTCAATTCCTTTCCAAATCATTAGAACATCCCCACTGGTTCCTGATCCTGCGCAGGAATGTTTAGTCTGAATTCAATACCAGCAGAATTTGTTTCTTCTCTTCAACTGCAGAGATGAAGCAGTTCTCTTCAACTCACAAGGAGGCCAAAAATGAGGCAGCGAGGGGTGAATAGTACCACTGTGGTTAGTCATTCACCAGGTCCAAACATCAGGTTTTTCTCTTATTTTTCTTATATCTTAGTTGTATGTGGAGATTGCACCTCAATAAAAAACATTCTCAGGTCTGCCAATAGATGGGGCTACAGATTCTAGGTTTTTAATGGCATTTTCAGCTTGGCTTTTATTTTGTTTCCCAAGGTTAATAAAAATGATGAAAATTTATCCTCATTTGTATCAGAAGTATTTACTTCTGGCTAGTCAGTATTAGTTCAATGATTTATTTTATCTGGCCTTTTTTTTTTCTTTTTTTTTTTCTTATTAATAATAAGACATCCCAATAATATACTAAAATATATTTTTGTATTTGTTCTCCTTAACCATCTGCACCTTAGAATAAAACTGGCTTCTGAAACCACCCACAATATTATTCTTTAACTTGGTATACTCATCTCTTTATTCTATTAACTCTATGAATCCCACACCACTTTTTGTCACTTTGTAATTATATCCCATCATACATCTGATGCATAAGGAAAAATAATTTTGCCATCTGCTACTTCAGTATTTAAAATAAATGTATCCTCATGTGCAAAGCTTTCCAAAGCTTCATTGATTTCTGCAGTCCACACAGTCTGCTTTTCCTATATTTTATGATTGGAGTTATGGAGCTCATAGTCCATCTTTTTGTCCTCATCATGAAGATTAAACTTTTCACAACCTGTCAATTTTAGCTAAATAAAATACTGGCAAATGTAACTTGTGGTATCAAACCATATCACTTGTAAATAATTGCAAATGGTGTTCTTCTCTTAAAGGGATAGAATTATGTAATAAAGGTTGCACTTTGTTCCTATGCAAGGTAATTTTTATTTCTCTTTGGACAGTTCATTTGCTAACTACTAATAGGAATTCATGTATCCAAAATTTTCAATCTTGAAAGTCTGTATGCTAGAGGGTCCTCTGAATTAATAAGGTGCAAAACTAAAGTAGCTACAAAACACTTTTAAGGTCAGAATTTTGTAAGTTCTGGTTAAGGCCACTCAAACTTATTTTTAACAGTTCCCTACACTTTTGGGATTTTGATAAAAGGCTTGAATTCTTAATACTTTCTTCTATACAGTTGATAGTTTTCCTTTAGATTGTTGGAGCACAATGTCTTTGATTTTACTGATCTTTACAGGGATGAAATAATGGATTTGAAAATAATTTATAGGAATTAAAAAGCATAAATTTAGGCACCTGCAGATATATGTTGTATACATAGGCCCTGACTTCTCACAGAACCTCTTTGAAATGGAATTATAAGTAAGACTACTCAACTGAATATAAAATTCCAAAATATGTGCTAAAGAAATGTTACCCAATTGAGTAACGGAACAATACAAACCAAGTTTTTTAATCAAATATTGGTTCCTGAAACACTTGCAAAGAAATTCAACATAAGAAATAGTTTTGAGAAGCAATTTATTTATGGACTTTTGTTGTAAAATTAATTTCCACTAAATAATTCATTTCTATATGTTTCTTTATTACATGAACAATACCACTAAAACCACTGTATTGGATCTGGTACTACAAATGGCTAAAAAAAAAAAAAAAAAAAAATAATCAAACAAGCATTTGAGTTATTTACATGCCAGGTTCACACAATGACATAAAATGAAATATTTCATCTGTCAAGGAAATATGTATAATGCCAGTAAATACAAGATATGAGATTCATCACGTTTTCCTCCAAGAGTTCTTAATCATATTTTCTGCCCAAAGAAGTTTCCATTTTTTGCCTGTGGAACGATGTTAAGGCTCTAGCAGATTCTCAGAGAGGGAGGGCAGAAGCTTAAGCATTGAAAAAAGTAGAACTAATTTTTTGATATTATGACCTACTGCCAGACTTTTTTTTTTTACCCTCACAAACATACTAAAATGAGTTTTGTCCTTCCCCAAAATTATGGTTCAAAATTGCTAAGATTCTGCACTTCATAAATTATAATATAATTTCTGTCTTTTGATAAAGGCTCCTCACACCTTCTAACACCCTTTTGGAAGTGCTTTAGACATTAATAGGAAGACTTCCATAAAGTCTCCTCTACACGACTGGTAATATTTCAACATACAAGAATAATAAAATATAAATAAACAGATCAAACCCCTCGAGGATAAACAGAAAAATTTCCCTGAAGATACTTATCCACTGACAAAAGTAGGAAAGCAGAAATATTAACTAAGCACACTACTGTTGAATCATGTTGATAACTCTGTGACAAAAAAATTTGAAAATATGCATCCAAATCAGCAGAAGAACTCTTGGAAGTGGTCTGGAGACATTTTTACACCTCCTGTCTATAAAACTGTATGTAGAAATTATACAATATGACCTAAAATTATCTTTGAAGTGTGAAAGTACTAGAAATGCATGTGATAATAGAAAGGCAGAAAAATCATATGGCTCCCTTTGTGATTTTTCATTTCAAAATTACCCTAAATATTTGCCAGAATATTCACTAAAGAAACACACTCTAAGAAAAAAAATCTGCTCCCAAATTCAAAACTCTCCAATAAATAATCCATTTGTTGTTGGAAGAAGCTCTTAGAAAGAGTTTACCTCTACTCAAATTTTACACTGTAACTTTTTGGGAGGAAAGGAGGAAAATCTGAGCAACTTAAAAATATATCAGATTATGTAAAAATTGTAAAGAGTAATATTGAAGTCACTCTACTGAATGTGTGGTAATTATCATCTTCATCTACATAAACAGTACTGGTGAACTTCGACTCTGCTGATGTTACTTGTCCAAATTAAAGGGGGGGAAAAAAAAAAAAACACCCCACCCCCCCCCAAAAAACCAAAAACCCACCCCCCCCCAAACAACAACAACAACAACAAAAACCCACAAAAAAACCCAAAACCAACCAACCAAAATCCAACAACAAACTAAAAACAAAAAACAACAACAACAACAAAAGTTAAAGGCTGTGCTCAAATCACTTATTTCATCTCACCTTGCAAAATATTTGACATTACATCAAAATCATCTTTGACCTGGCAGTAGCTGCTGTTTTCAGCATAACAGCCTTGCCTCATCACTGGTGTTAAAGATTATCCTTTGATCTGGCTGTGATGAAACTTCAAGGCTTTCCTTACCAAGAGAATTAGAACATATCTTGTTCTTGACACAAATAAGCACTAAAAATTACTAAAACAATATATCACCATAGTTATTTGCTGGGAGGCCAGTACATCTATATTTTTTCTTTGCTTTATCTACAGCATGTAAGGTGACTTGAAGAACAAATGTACTAAAATCAACAATCAACATTCTTAACTCCAAAATAATTAGAATCTATCTGAGGTACTTTGAAGACTGACACTTGCTGCTTTCTTTCTAGCATTTTAAAGACCTGAGAGACAGATTTTGAGAGAAAAATGCTATGAATGAAGAAATATTTTTCTTTTTCAAAACTATACAATCTTCTAAAAATCCCACAAACATAAAAAATGGACAGATGGCATCTGCTTAATAGGATTTTACTTCCATGATATATACCGTGTTGGAAACAGTCATAACTGTGTAAAAAGCAAAGGCTACCTGAACCAAGGAGATCAGATTCGGGAAAGGAACAGGAATGTAATGCAGATAATTTCCGCAATTGTTTTCCACTGCATGGACTAGGAAGAGTGGTGAGACACTTCATGACCCTAATATGGAAAGTGTTTACTCTGAACATTTAAGAAATATAGGACCACATATTAAAGGCACTTTTAGGTTCAAGATTGGGAAATTGTTGAAATTGCTTCACTGCAGACTCCAGGACAGTGTGGATGAATGTAGATGAGAGATCTCTCAAGTTGGGTTTTAGAAGATGAGGTTTATTGTAAGGGATGTGAGGCCTTGCTCTGAGCTGCCAGGCTGCAGCTCGTGCAAGGCCTAGGAAAGTAGGGGAAGGGAGAGGTAGGGAGAGGAAATTCCAAGAGAGGAAAGTCCTCAGGAAAGGGTGCTAGCAAAGAGAGTGTCCAGCCACCTCGGGACCCCTTATCAGGGGGCTTCAAGGTGGGCTGGAACAGGGCTTGGGCCAATGGGGTTACAGATACCTGATATTTCAGGGGAGGGTTACAGGCGTGGGATGAATCACACATTGGGGGGTGAGACAGAACATTCCATTTGACCCTGGGTCTGGCTGCAGGTGACCTTCAGCTGGCCACATAACTCTTTTCCCAGACATGCAGTAACTCTCAAACATCAAAACTTGCTTTCAATTCTATCTCACTTACAGGTTTCACATTCTTGGAATCTAAGCAATCATATTTATAGGGCTTTCTGGCTTCATCCTCCCCAACAAGATATAAATAAGACTCCTTCATAAAATTAGTAGATTTAAACATCTTAAAGAACATAATTAGCTATTTTGTGTTTCTAATGTAAAATTCACTTGGGAAGCTAAGTTTTACTTACTCTATTAAAATGCTCAGGATTGTGTAAGGGATAAAGTTACACACCGCTTCAGTCATAAGTAAAACCAATACTGATTCTTCTGGGGCTTCTAAATATTTAAAACAAAAACAAAAACAACCCCCCCCAAAACAAACAAACAAACAAACAAACAACCCCTCTAGAACCCAGAAAAAAAGTAATCTAAATTATTTACAAGAAGAGTGGCTATTCTTTCTCATATTTATGAACATTGAAGTTTTGTGTAACTTATCTCTATAATAAGTTATGTAATGCACAAGAGAAATTCTTACAACTGTTTCATGATGCAGCGAAGCATTAAAAAGGATCTAGTGCATTAGATTTCCTGAAAGGTTTATGTACAGTTTGATATTGTGAAAAATGTATTTAAAAGGTTGATTTGATTTATTTGAAAAACACCTTTCAAATAAAAGTCATACCCTATTATCCAGAAACTTCACTTAAACAGTGCATTGATACATTTTAGTCCATGAGAAATAGGATCAGTGAAGTTAATATGCTAAAAAAAAAAAATTAAATAAGTGAAAATTACATCTAGTTTATGTGCTTTGTGAATCTTATGCAATGATTCGTTAATTTTCATCTGGCTGCAGTACAACAGAGCAGCTACCTGTACCATCAAAATCAAGCAAGCTAAATGGAGTGACAAATTCCCAAATCCTTTCACAATGAAGTGTAACAGAGTGTGCCAAAAGGATATTTACAGATATTTTATCTTGCCTAACTTCTTTATTGTCTCTTCAAATCTGGATTTGCGGCATTTCCATCATTTGGAGACCTCAGAAACAAAGAATTTAAAGTACATTGGTACAAAAAGGTAATTTGTTTCTTTAATACAATCATCAATTTTAAGTTGCCCAGAAATAGTATTTTGAGTCTTCTTCAATTTTGTTTCTTAAGGGTAATGATTAAACCATTGTTGTAAAGAAAAATTAGGATTCGTATAAGTACAAGAAATATTTATCACAATTTGACATCCTAATTGTATACAATAAGTATTATAATGTTCACATATAATTTTCAGACTGTAAAACTGTAATATCAATGTAATGCTTCTTAAAATTGTATACCTCAAAAGGGATCACCTGTTTTTTTAAGGATGGGAAAGTTTTCCCTTTATCTTAAGCATCAAGATTGCACTATTACTCAGGAGGTAATCTACATTATCGCAATATGAATATCACAATCCTTTATCCTTCAAAAGTGATTTTATCCATTCCTTTTGCCATAATAATCCATAGCAGAGCACTGCTGTTTTTGTACTGCTATTTATTTTCAAATCTTTACAACTATATCAAATCACGTGTGGATGCAAAAACTTCAGTTACTTCAGTAATTCCTATATACTCGCCACTTATGTACCTTCACCATGATTTGAAGCTCTTAATTGTGTTTTGTTCTAAACACAGATTTGAATTATTTTGTTAAATTAAATTAACTCTTTTCACTCATGTGTGTTTTTATTGAAGAGACTCCTTTAGTACTTCCTGGTGTGTGACAAGCCATAAAATATCTCCCAGGCCAAAAAAAGACAATATTTATTGAGTAATAACAGTTGTCTAGTTTGGCAAAGAATAGAAGGAATTCAACTTTTTAAATTTAGTCTTTCAAGACATTTAATTTTCAACATTTTTGAACTTTTATTTGATTGAAGTCAGAATAATAATTTCTTTTGAAATGAAACAAAAATAATTTTAGTCAACTAGATAAAGTTCTGAAAAACAGATGACTATAAAATTATCTTGTAGTTACTTGAAGAAAAAATGTGATGTGAAACCCCATTTTTCCCAAAGGGATTTTTTTCAATACACATTTGTCATGGGTTAGTACAGTGTAGTTTTTTAATCATAGAGGAATGTGGAGTGATTTTCCAGGTCAGGACCTGGGAATTGCTTTAGAAAGGACAGGGACCTATCAGAGGGTTAGTTTGAATATTGACATCTGTTTTGACCACTGAAAATTGTCGGCTGCGGCTTTGGGAAGTGCCATATAAAAACCCATGATTTCCTGCAGGTCAACCCTTTTCCTTTTTTCCTTTGGCCAAAGAGAGACAGGTAACATTGAATTGGGCTGCTGTTCCCCCCCTTTTTGGGGGGAGCTGGCCTGAGGCCTGGCTGGATTCCATCGGCTCCTGGGTGCGGGGGGGTGTTGTAATGCATTAATTGGGTTTATATTTCATCGGATTTGTAACGTTCTTTTCTATCTGTCCTTGCCCAGCAGTGCCCATCCCCCTCAAACCTAATCCTGTTTCCTCCCACTTATCACTGATTGGGTGATGCCTCTGGGTCTTGCCTATGGGTCCTGCCCCCTGGGGAAAAAGCCACGGCAGGGGAGGGGCCAGAACACTCAGGCGCCGGCAAGCGATCAGGACAGTCCAGCTAATCGAAGCAGGACTTGGGAATAAAGCTGTAAAATCCCATCAGAAGCCGGGAATAGACTCTCTTCTTTTGCCATCGGCAGCTGTCTGATCTCGTGGGGGAAACTACAGGGGGGAGAAGGAGAGGTTGCTGCTTTACAACAGCTGCTTTCTCCAAACTTCCCTGGAGCAAGGAGAGATCTCTGCCGAGCCCCTGATAACGGCTATGGGCACCATTTGGCTGTGGCCACCCCGATTTACACCGAGGGGTGGGCTGAGAAGGCATTTATGACCCTGCCTGGTTTTTTTTGTTTGTTTGTTTGTTGTGTTTTTTTTTTTTTTTTTTTTTTTTTCTGTGATTCCGGGTTGCCCGGGTGCCCTGATCTCTGATGTTTCTGCGTGAGTTCTTCCTCCCTCACTGGTGTGGCCTTGAACATGAGCTACTTCGGGAGAGAAGAGACTCTGGGTAGATTTAACCCTTTCCTGGCAACATGAAGCTTCCAGAGTTTGGCCCTTCTCTGAGAGAGAAAAGAAAGAGACAGAGTGAACATAAAGAAGAAACATCGTGAAGTCAGTAGAACAAGAGTGAAAAGATTATTGGGACAGAGGGTTGAAGAGTTGGTTGTTCTATTCTTACCTGAGCCATGGAAATGAACTCTATATTTAGATAATTCCTTTAAATCATGGGAAAGATATGCATTTGGGGAGATGATTGTTTTAATTTATGCATGGATTTAAGCAAAGGTGTTTGTGATGGACTAAGTAATGTTAATCCTATAAGGTGCTTGAACAGAGATAAAGATGAGAAGCCCCCTGCACCAGTGAAGAAGTGAGAAGGTATCTCTGTACCTTGAGATGAAGAATCCTTTCCTTTTAGAGTAATTCATCTTTAAAAGCTGACACCCCACTATGCAAAAGTCTAAGACCCATGACCCATAAGCAGCTTGGGAACCTGCTAATGGGAGGGGTCACAAAGGCAGGTTTCCCTGGGTGGTTGTTTTTGTGACAGTTAAAAAATCCACAAGAGAACGGTTCTAGGTTGTCAGTGGGATCCATGACTCTAAGAGAGACTCTTCCCCTAAAGAATTGATGAAAGACTATTGTCAGATGGAGAAACTGACTAAAAATTACAAGTTTTGTCTCTTTATGTTGTTTTGTAGGAAAGTGAACAGTTTGTAAAGGAAGGGAAGAGTGGTTTTGGAGTTTCATTTTTTTCCCTCAACTATCTTTTTCCATTCTTTTTGTGTGTGTTAATAAAACTATTTGTTCATTTTTAAAGCTGAACCTGCTTTGCTTTTCTCCTAGTCTCCCTTCCGCAGAAAAAGAGTGAGTACTAAGACCAGAATTTAGTGAACGTGAAACCACTACATTTATTGGTGTTTCCGCCCAGTTTTCAAAATTAAAACCATTACAACATTTCATTGCCTGAAGAGAGGCAAAGTTGAAAACTGACTCAGTGTCTCCAAATAGCATCAAAAGCCCAGTTAATATCTAATAACTGTCATAATTTTAAGATTAGAAAGAGGAAATCCAAAATAATATGCATATATAACTTCAATATTTGCAAGGAAGACACTCTTCATAATTAATTGTGAATAAAATGGTAACATACAGACTACTGAATATCTCCTCCAGCATCTCTGAACTGTTTAATACCCAGAGAGGACTACCATATTGGAACCCTGAAGAAGGAGGAGATTAGAGAGGCTGATTTCTGGGTGAATTTTCTAGAGAGGAGAAAGAGCAGGTAAATGCAACTAACCATAAAACACCCAAACTACATGAACACTATAGAAATATAGCTTCTATTATAGCAGAAAAGTATGGTTAAAGACTGATAAAAAGACAAACACTGTAAGTTAGCTTGGAAAACTTAAGAAAGATCACAATACTACTTTCTTCATAATTTATCTCCTGAATTTTACTACTAGATGTTTATGTCCTGTGAAAGTGAAAACTGCCTAATGAATGTGTTCATACATACTATGTATCTAAGATCTTGACTACAAACACTGTGGGTGAATGAGAAGGGTACTGATAGGTAATAGGATGACAAACTACTGTTTTTCATTTTAGCCATACTGGTATATGCCTTTTATTTTTATTTCTAGGAGCAAAGTATCCTACAACTGTCATACTTGGTCCCTTTCTCCAGTTTTTTCACACAGGGTTAAGTATCACTAAAAGCCAGGATGAAAGCTGTGTCCATGTGAAGGATGTTGTCTGCCTGCTTTCTTCAAAGTTTGCCCATCACCATTAATACTGCATGGCAGTTTTAGTTCAGATGACGATTTGGTCTTCATTTAAAGAAAATTTTGGCTAGCTGGTGGATAGTGACCTGTCACTAGTTAGGACATTTACATTAATCTTCTAAATTACACTGACCAATACCAGACCTGGCTTCCTGATTAATGATCATTACTGTCATTGTCCACGATCAGCTCTGCTCTTCTGCATGTTTTATAGCTTCACTTTCTATTTCAGCTTTCTTTTTGTGAACACATTGCTGTCAGTTACTGAATTTCCTAAATGTTGTGGAAATACGTTCCTCTGTGGTAGAGAAACATGCTAGCAGCCTAAGCTGCATCGCAAGAGATAAGAACTAAGTAGGGTACATAGGTTTGACATCATTTACTTTCTATATTTTCTCTCAGGTCTAAAATATCTCAAAACAAAATTTCCCTAATTATATAATTAGGAAGTCAGGAACTGGCACTGGCTGTCAGAAGAAATGCACTAGTCATATCAGTTGACTCTCAACCCTGACATGGCATTCCTATCACTGTAGTATTTTCCCTTCTACTTGAGTGACCATATTCAGTTGCTCCAGGCTCTTCCCAGCTCTCTTGTGAGTCCAATTTTCAATGTGTTGGGTGAAGGTTTGAAGAGTGCTTTCTGCAGGAGGGAGAAGAAAAACACATTAAAAAATCCAGCACAGAAAAAATGAGAAGGACAACACTAAGGAACAGAAATAAGACAAAAATTAATCTCAAACCAAATTACTGCTATATCAGGCACTATCATAAAGGAATGGAAACAAATCTCATTGAAATTCAAACTAAATTGACACAAAGAACTTTCACCATTACTGCTGGTTTACATTCTGCCATTTCCATAACATATCATTATTCTGTCTCTCAGTTTCTAAAAATGTTCTGGTTCATTCAGTAGAGTGTGGAGCAAGAGTAGAGTAGAGCAAGAGTTGTTTTATTAAGTCATTAAGTAATTTTTGTAAGTTTTATAAGAAGTTATTTGTAATGGTACATTCCACTGTGCCCCCATTTTCTGTAATGGTTCCCACCCCCCGCCATGAGTTTGTTATATAACCAGTCATTTTATATCAATCATTCCTCTCCTCCACCTGTCCCTGTCAATCCCCTCTGTCTCCTTTTGGGCGCCCTGTCTGTCACTTTGGGGCCCTTCCCTGGATTCTGGAAAGATCCAGGAGAGGCATCGAGTGACAGGCTGGTGCCTGGGAAATCCCCTTCTCCCCTCTTGTGATTTGTTCGTTGTTCAGAAGTTAACACCCACTGTTACACCCCTGATTTGCTGTTATTCCCTGATTTGCTGACATGTTGTCACCACCCCGGGAACCTCCCCTGTTTATAAGTTTGTGCAGCCCGGTTCA
Organism: Hirundo rustica; assembly: GCF_015227805.2. Classification (NCBI taxonomy): domain Eukaryota; kingdom Metazoa; phylum Chordata; class Aves; order Passeriformes; family Hirundinidae; genus Hirundo; species Hirundo rustica. Next base: position 62,148,311 of record NC_053488.1, on the reverse strand, counting down.
AAGTGTTCTCTCTGGGCAGCAAGGGTCAGAGGTGGAGCTCTTTGCCGGACTCCCCTTTAAACCACCTTTTATCCTGCTCAGGAGAGAGCTGACCCTTTGTCTGTTGCCGTAGTCGTGACACCATCAGGTCCAGCCGCCGGTGTGGGGAACCAAAGACCGACAGGGAGGAGGTTGCTCACCCTGCCTGTAACCCCAACTGATCTGCGTTAGCCGCAGTGCAGAACTGATCTAGCCTGTGGTCAACGCCTGCTAGTGAGGGACACTGCGACAGTAGAGAGAAAAACATACCTCAGTGTAGCCTAGCCCACGAGACTAGATGGCTGCCGAAGGTAAAGGAAGAGTCTTGACTCTCTGGCTTGGTTGGATAGTCCTGCTTTTATTCTTATGTCCTGCTCAGCCTTGAGACCCTTCCTGATAGAGAGCCGATGCCAGAGAGTGCTGGCCCCTCCCTCGCCGTGGCTGTTTCCCCCAGGGGGCAGGGCCCAGAGGCGAGACCCAGAGGCCTCACCCAATCAGTTTTCAGGGGGAGGAAACAAGATCAGGTTACATCTCAGGGAGGGGGGTGGGCACAGCTGGACAAGGACAGATAGAAAAGAACATTACAAATATAAACCCAATTAATGCACCACAACACCTCAGCCAACCAAACTGTTACTTGGGAGAGGATGGGCACAATACACCGTGGCACTATTCTGTTTCAGACATGGGCCAACAGAAAATATGTAAGGAACTTTAACCCTAAGTTAAAGTTTTTCTTCCTGATATCCAGGAAAAACATTCAGCTTCAGCTTTCTATATTTGACAGTCCATTGTCTCAATCTGATACTACCAGTGACAAAACTGGAGTCAAATTGCTAATCGTAACTGCTCCAAAAACATTGCCAAGTGATTTTGAATCAGTTCCTCATTTGCACTGGAAATACTGTGCAAGACCTCCAGCCTTCAGGCCAACATTTCTTCTTGTATGGCTTCTGCCGTTCATAAGACTACAGGTCTTTTAGTAGTTACCAGAAAACAAAAATTAACACCCTCACAATCTTCATGGCTAGTGGATTTACTACAGTGGAAGCAGCCAGGAAGATAGCAAATAAGTCCCAGACAAAAAACAATAATTAGGAGTCTTCCCAAGCAAAATTTCTGCTGAATCCCAAACTCCAATAATTGCTAAAACCTTATAAATCTGAAGATCTGCAAAACTGTTATATGAACCAATAAAAACTCTATCCAGAAGAATTTCCCAAATCAGCAGAATTCTCCTATTCATTGCTATTCCCAAGGACCAGGTTTGAGAATTATTCTCTAGTTAAGAAAGATTGATGATACAACATATCATTATCCAGTTTTGGCAACATAGTTCCAAAATCTACTATTAATAAAAAATATGAAAACCTTTATTAATTTGAGGAGCTTGGAAATTAAGTTTTCCATCCATTTTTTGACTATATGTATATAAGTATAAAATGCTTCAGCTTTATGTCTTGAGACCAATCAAGATAGTTGAGTTCCACTTGGACTACAGATAAAATAGTTTCTTGAACTTCTGTGTCATCAAATACACTATTTGAAATTTTAGTGCACATATGGGAACAAATCTGTTACCCCATTTGATAGATGATATTTTTTCATTTTCCTTCCTTGTTTCTCCAAGGCCACTGCCTGTAAAGCATTATAATCTGATTTCTCACACGTAAAGACTTTTAAAAATATAGGTGAGATTCATCTTCTTTGTCTCTTTTTCTGAGACAATACAAAGGATATGGTATTTGTAAGATAAAAGAAAGAGTGACATGATTAAAAAAACCCTGAAGTGTAAATTTGGAGATACATTGAAGGTTTGAATTCTGAGACTGGAAATAAAAATAAAAGTTATGCTACAGTTCACTGTCAAAAAAAGATGGTGAGAAGGTGGTCATGTGGTTATTCTTTGTCCCAAAGTTGTTAGTCTATGAGTTTGGAGCTTCATTAAATTCCTTGTACTAAGTATAGTGTTAACTGTTCCCTTCATGACAAGAGCATGTAAAAATTGACAAAGGACAAAATCATCATTATGTGAATTCTTAATGAGAGAAAAGTCTAGATGTTACATCTTTGCTCTTTTAGTCTTTTTCTTTCACATGCAGCATGAATCTGTCATGAACTATGTCTGTCATTTGAAAGCTTATCTATGAATTGCATAATTAGAAGTGGGAGAAGATAAAGGATTTCTTCACCTACCTGACTGAATTTCAAATTTATCTATTTAAAATGACAGCATATTTTTCTTAAATTTAGATCTGTTAAGTTTATTTAGTTAGTATTCAGATAACAAGAAGCTTTTAAAAGAAATTTAACAGACATGCTATTTTCCTTTCAGAAAATACAGAATGGATGAAATACAGACCACCATGTGCCCCAGTGGCCAAGAACACTGAAGGCATCTTGGCTTGTATCAGCAATAGAGTGGCCAGCAGGACCAGTGCAGTGACCATCCTCCTGTGATGGGCATTGGTGTGGCAGCACCTCAAACATGATGTTCAGTTTTGGCCCATGAAGAGTGAACAGAGCATCTGAGGGAGCTGGAGTTTTCAGCCTGCAGAAAAGGAGCCTCAGGGGAGACCTCGTTACTCTCTACCACTGCTGTAAAGGAGGGTATAGTTGAGTAGGAGCAGGGCTTTTCTCCCAAGTAAGTGACAGGATGACAGCCTTGAGTTGTATCAGAGGAGGCTTAGATGTGAAATAAAAATTTCTTCACTGAAAAGGCTGTCAAGCATTGAAACAGGCTGCTCAGGGAACTGTGGACTCAGCATCCCTGGAAGGGTTACATGTGCAAAAAATGCATAAATGTGGCACTTAGGAACACAGTTTAGTGGTGGACCTGGCAGTGCTGGATTAAATTTTGATGATCTTAGCAGTCTTTTCCAAACTCCGTGAATTTATGATTCTATTAAGTGTTCCTGTTTTCTCATTTTCTACATGTCAGGCTGAGCCTAAATCTTCCTTTCACTCTGTGAGAGCCCTGAAGCAGATGAAAGTAACTTTGAAAGAGAATGAAAGGAACTTTGAAAGCTCCTAATCAAAGAGGGTACCACGAATCTTTATATTATAAAGTGAACAGTCAGTGGATGTTTCTTATCTCTAAAGACTAGGCTAAAACTGGAAAGGGAAACCCATAAAACAAAACAGTTATTAAAAAAGTAAAATAAGCATCATTATTGTGGCTTATTCTGCTGTTATATTTAGGAATTCAGATACTTATTATATGTCTTATTATCATAAAAGTTACCAAAAGACCACGGTGAGTCTGAAGAAAACCATCTGGTTTATAATTTAATACAGCACTCTTCAGACTAGAACAACAGACAAATGGAAGAATCTGCAAAGAAATATTAATGGTATACATCTTACCACATAGACACAACATGTAAAAAAATGGTGGTGTTAAAGAAGCAATTTTGTAATTATAGCTGATACAAATAAAATCTAGAAAAATGTGTTTACATTATGAAAATGTTTTGAGAATTCTAGTCTTAATGCAGTTAATTTAGGTCACTGCCACTCTTTACGAAGCAGAGGAAGAAGTATGTACAATGCACTTTAGACCATTTATTGCACATGTAGGGAATCAATACTGGTCTAAATACTATTAATGAATAATTGATGAATGAGAGATACAGGATGCAATAACAGCATGTATCAACTATGTATTCAGACTAAATTTCATTATAATAAATTAGTGGTAATTGAAGTATTCAGACTACAAAATATGTTGAAGTACAAAGTAGTTACTTTAAAGACTTTTTATGTTTCCTATGGTTGCCTTCACTCTTTTCAAAATTCTGCTAAAGTCTTGCTGCTACCATGGCATTCTCCTCCCCTTGCTATTAAAACCTTTCATCTGAGCTCCTTTCTTTGCCACAGCCTCCTTTGTTATGCTGGGGCTATGCCCTAAAAATATAAAGCTATTTATGTTAGGTTGGCTTTCTATCATGCCAGTTTTAACATCTCAGGCTATTTTGCTACACTGACATAAAGAGGAAGATCTCAAACTCAGTAATAATTTTGTAGCTACAAGTCATTAAGACACACATACAGCTGAAGATTTTCACTGTATTTAGATGTCTGCATCACTGTAAGTATTGAGCATCACTGTAAGTATTGAGAGAACAATAAAAAAACAGTGTCATCACAATAAGGGAGAAATCACTGCAATGGCAGTGACCTATAAGAGTTACTAGGTGCCCTGACCCCTCCTTTTCTGCCTGCCCCCCTCAGCAGACAGGTAGGAGCCATGAGCTGCCTGTGGCCTAGTGCCCTTGGGGGCAGCAACTGGTGGTTCTGCAGAAGGGCAGTCTGCTGTGAGGAGCACAGCAGGGAGAAGAAGATCGAGGCAAAATGCAAGCCATAAAGGTAAGAGATAGCAGGAAATTTTAATGGAAGGGAATTGTAGCAAGGACCTAGGGAGATGAGATTAAACAGATAAATAGATGATCCTATTTTAAAAGAGGGTAGGCGCTGGATATGAAAGCTGCTGGGCTTCAGTAATTTTTTTTTTTTTTTTTTTAATAACTGAAAATCTTTCAGGAACTCAAAGAGATCTGCTGTGTCAAGCTCCCACGAGGCATTCTGTAGATGTTAACATTGTGCTTTGATGTTACTTAGCTGGGAACATCCCGGTATACTCTGAAATACAATAAGAGAATCACAGAATCACAGAATCACAGAATGTGTAGATTGGAAGAGACCTTCAAGATCATCGAGTCCAACCCATGCCCTAACACCTCAACTAGATCATGGCATTGAGTGCCACATCCAGTCTTTTTTCAAACACATCCAGGGATGGTGACTCCACCACCTCCCCAGGCAGACTATTCTAGTACCTTATCACTCGTTCCATGAAAAACTTTTTCCTAATTTCCAACCTATATTTCCCTTGATGCAGCTTGAGACTCTGTCCTCTTGTTCTGTCAGTTGCTGCCTGGGGAAAGAGACCAACCCCCAGCTGTCTACAACCACCCTTCAGGAAGTTGTAGACAGTGATAAGGTCACCTCTGAGTCTCCTTTTCTCCAGCCTAAACAACCCCAGCTCCCTCAGTCGTTCCTCATATGGCTTGTTTCCCAAGTCCTTCAGCAGCCTTGTTGCCCTCCTCTGGACACGCTCAAGCATCTCAATGTCATTCCTAAACTGAGGGGCCCAGAACTGGACACAATACTCAAAGGTGAGGCCTGACCGGTGCCGAGTACAGGGGAAGAATGACCCCCCTGCTCCTGCTGGCCACCCCATTCCTGATCCAGGCCAGGATGCCATTGGCCCTCTTGGCACCTGGGCACACTGCTGGCTCATGTTCAGCTGCTGGCACCAGAACCCCCAGGTCCCTTTCCTCCTGGGCACTGTCCAGCCTCACCTTCCCCAGCCTATAACGCTTCAGGGGGTTATTGCGGCCAAAGTGCAGGACTTGGCACTTGGACTTATTAAACTTCATTTTGTTAGACTCTGCCCATGCATCCAACTGGTCCAGATCTCTCTGCAGAGCCATCCTACCTTCCAACAGATCGACACACGCTCCCAGCTTAGTGTCATCCTCAGATTTACTAATCAAAGATTCAGTACCCTCATCCATCCATGTCATCAGTAAAAATATTGAACAAAACTGGCCCCAGCACAGATCCATGAGGGACACCACTGCTGACTGGCCCCAGCTGGATGCAGCACCGTTCACCGCCACTCTCTGGGCCCGGCCATCCAGCCAGTTCCCAACCCAGCAAAGAGAGCTCCTGTCCAAGCCACGGGCTGCCAGCTTATCCAGGAGTGTGCTGTGGGAGACAGTGTCAAAAGCCTTGCTGAGTCCAAATAGACAACATCCACAGCCCTTCCTGTATCCACCAGGCGGGTCACCTGGTCATAAAAGGAGACTAGGTTGGTCAAACATGACCTACCTCTCCTAAATCCATGCTGGCTGGGCCTGAGACCCTGACCATCCTGGAAATTCCGTGTGATGAGACTCAGTATAAACTGTTCCATTATCTTGCCAGGTACAGAGGTCAGGCTAACTGGTCTATAATGACTAGGATCCTCCCTCCCACCCTTTTTGTGAATGGGTGTCACACTGGCCAGTTTCCAGTCATCTGGAACCTCTTCAGTGGGCCAGGACTGTTGGTAAATGATGGAGAGTGTGTAGCCTTCCCCACGAGACTAGACGGCCGCTGAAGGTAGAAGATGAGTCTTGACTCTCTGACTTCAGGATGGATATTTCTGCTTTTATTCTTATGTCCTGCTCAGCCTTTGGAGACCCTTCCCAATGGAGAGCCAATGCCAGAGGGTGCTGGCCCCTCCCCTGCCGTGGCTTTTTCCCCCAGGGGGCAGGGCCCAGAGGCGAGACACAGAGGCCTCGCCCAATCAGCGATAAAACAGGATTAGGTTACATCTCAGTGAGGGGGGTGTGCAGTAGAAAAGAACATTACAAATATAAACCCAATTAATGCATTACAACAAGAGTGGCTTCGCAAGCTCATCTGCCAGCTCCCTCATCACCCTGGGATCCCATCTGGTCCCATAGATTTATGGGTATCCAAGCATCTCAGCAGTTCTCTGACTGCCTCCTCTTGGATAATGGGGGGATCATTCTGTTCCCTGACGCCATCAACCAAGAGAGCAGTTGTCTGGAAGGCAAGTTGTCTTCCCACTGAAAACTGAGGTAAAGAAGGCATTAAGCACTTCTGCCTTCTGCTCATCTGCAGTTACTCTGTTCCCTCCCTCATCCAATAGAGAACAAAGGCTGGCTTCACATTTCCTTTTACCATTAATATATTTGTAGAAACATTTTTTATTATCCTTTACAGAAATCTCCATTTAAGTTCAAACTGAGCTTTGGCCTCCCCAATTTTTTTTTTCTACATGCTCTAGCAGCCCCCTTAAATACTTCCTGACCCTCCTTCCAAAAATGATACATTCTCCTTTTATTCTTAAATTCCTCCAAAATCTCCTTGCCCATCCAGGCTGGACGTTTACCTTGTCGACTCATCTTTCAGCACACAGGGACAGTCTGTTCCTGTGCTCCCAAAATCTCGGTTTTGAAGCATGACCAGCTTTCCTGAACTTTGTTTTTAAGGGCTGTTTCCCAAGGAACTCTCTGAGTAAGTCTCCTAAACAGGCCAAAGTCTGCCCTCTGGAAATCCAGTGTAAGAGTCATATTAGTGTTCCTACTGATTTCATCAAATATAGAGAACTCTATAATTTCATGATCACTCTGCCTTAATCGGCCTCCAACCACCACATCTCCCACAAGCCCATCTCTATTTTCAAACAACAGATCTAAGATAGTCCTTCCCCTGGTGGGCTCACCCACCAGCTGAGACAAAAAGTTGTCCACCATGCACTCTAAAAATTTCCTGGACTGCCTCTTTTCTGCTGTATTAAGTTTCCAGCAGATGTCTGGTAGGTTGAAGCCACCTTCAAGAACAAGGGCTGATGATCCTGAAACATTCTCCAGCTGCTTATAGAATAAGTTGTCCACCTCTTCTTCCTGGTTGGGTGGATAACAGACTCCCAGTAGGACGTCAGCCTTGTTGGCTTTCCCCTTAATTCTCACCCACAGGCATTCAACTCCATCTGCATTAGTTTCAATACCTATGGAGTCAAAAGCCTTCTTAATATAAAGGGCCATCCCTCCACCTCTTCTCCCTTGCCTGTCTCTTCTGAAGAGCTTGTAGCCATTGAGTGCAGTGCTCCAGCTATGTGACTCATCCCACCACGTTTCCGTGATGGCAACTACATCACAGCTTTGCTGTTGCACCATGGCCTCCAGCTCTTCCTCTTTGTTACCCATGCTGCGTGCATTGGTATATGGGCACCTCAGCTGGGCTACTGATTTCACCCCTAACTCAGGCTCACCGCCTTTGGGCTTGCTTCCAGAGAGCCCAGCTGCATCCCCTTCCCCCTTCAAACCTAGTTTAAAGCCCTCTCAACGAGGTCTGCCAGTTCATGAGCTAAGAACCTTCTACCCTTAACGCAGAGATGTATCCCATCTGGTTCCAACAGAGCAGGTGCCGTAAAAATTGCCCCATGATCAAAGAATCCGAAATTTTGTTGATGACACCAACCCTTAAGCCACTTGTTAATGATGTGAGTTCTCCTATTTCTTTCATAATTTTTCTCAGCTACCAAAGGGACTGAGCAGAACACTACCTGGGCCCCTGTCTTATCAACTACTTGACCCAGTGCCCTAAAGTCTCTTTTAAGTGCCTTGACACTCCTCTTTTCAATCTCATCACTGCCAGCCTGGAGTATGAGCAGTAGGTAATAATCAGAGGGCTGAATCAGCCCAGGAAGTCTCTCACTGATATTTCATACCCAGGCCCCAGAGAGGCAGCAGACTTCCCTGTGGGATGGGTCTGGGTGAATGTTCCTCTCAGAAGGGAGTCACCTACTACAATTACCCTTCTTTTCTTCTTGATGTTAGGAGGCGGAGATTTGTCTTGCAGACCAATCATAACTGGGAGGCTCGCTGGGTAAATAAATTCCCTCTAAATCATTTAAATCATCTGTCTGGCTCTCTAGATCCAGGGCCTCATACCTATTCTGAAGTGGCACCTGGCTAGGGGATGGGGGTTGGGAGGAGTTTTTATTACCTCCCCGAGCAGGGACCAATTTCCACTCCCCTTCATCTACCAGGTGCCCTTTTACTGCCTGGGAGTGGGATGCATATGAGTCCTCTGAATCTTGATGGGCCTCCCTTAAAGATGGAAGGGCTGAACTCCACCAGTCTATTTCACTTTCCCTGATACTTCTTAATCTTTCAACTTCCTCCCTAAGTTCAGCCACCACTGAAAGGAGACTGTTCACCTGTTCACACCGTAAGCACGCCTCCTCCGCAACACCCCTGAAACAACCGAGAAGTTCAAACACTCTGGGCAGGAATGGTTCTGTACAGACGCATCCCTTTTGGAGGGCTCCACTTGGCCACATACACTTGTACCAACCACAGTTTTTGACCGTGTTGAAACCATTTCTAACAGAAACCCCAAGACCAACCAGCCAGCAGAAGCACCTCAAACAACACACAGCACACCCTGCTAGCAAGAGAACTTGCAACCCCGCCTGCTTGCCCTGCCTGCGCAAACTGCAGCACAAACTGTCATGGACACGCCCCAAAGACCACGTGCCACGCCCCTGTTTGCCCGCTCCTGTTCGCCGCGCTCTGGGTCGTCACGCTCACTAGAGGGCTCTTATAATTGGTCACTCAGCAACTGAGGAAGCTCCACCCCTTGTTCCTGAGTGACTCACAAATGGAAAAATGAAAAAATTAGCATAGCAGCAGCATATGTCTTGCCTGTAATATAAAGGCAAATTTTTTGGCTTTGGAGAATAGGGGCTGTAGCTCTAAGTAGCTTTGGAGAACACTTGTACACCCATTCTAAGTGAAAGAGGAGGACAGCAATTATAAACAGCCATACAAGAAATGGGTTTACATTGAACGGTAAAAAAACCCCACCTCTCTTGTAAAGAGTACTCTACTCACTCTACTAGACTATGTAATACTATGTAATACACATTTACAGGGAAAAGTATCTTTTAATATATAAGAATTATTTCCAAAAAAATTTTTTCTCAGAACAACTAAAAAATTCCTAATCAACACGACCTAGAGTTTGAACTTGAAAACTTTCAAACTCAGCAGTACTGATTTTACCGTTTACATATTTTGTTTCAAAGTCATAATACCTTTAACCTTTCCAAGCCTGGAATGAGCTGAATGATAGCTGCATGAATTTTGACCTCTAAACTGATGAGAAGAATTTCATTGTAAATCTATTCATTTTTGACCATCTACTGTAGACCAGGTGCTGATTAAGAATTTCTGGAAGAAGGTTTCCACCTCTGCAGTTCTAAGCATGAATCTCCTCTCCAAGTCCATAGCTCCTGTTATTACAAGTAACCAGGATGTAGGGCATCGCTCATTTTGAGTATGGGTATGGAAGAAGTAGTGGTAGGCATAATAAATCAGCTTGGATAGTTCCTGGTTAAAGCCATGGTATGGACTTATCATTTCTCTTAAAGCATCCTAATAACTAGTCTGTAGGTTTCATTGGGTGAAGGCAAGCTACAGGGCTCTGTATTGTGCAATAAAATAGAAATTGCCAGTGATTTAAGATGTGTGGTTTCTCTTGAGATGATACTCTGGTAATAGGGACATTTGGGAAGGACATAGAGTTTACTCTGTCTACCAGCTGCTCTCAGGGTTGTTTATGTCCTAGTTTAAACTACAATATTCTAATTATACTAATTTCAGGAGCAAACAAGCTTAGAAATAGTTTAGGGAGCAGATAATTCAGCTAAGTGGCAAACTACTGATCTGCTTCTGTATGTTCTTGCTGTACCTCTCTCTGGTCCTAAGCATCTTCAGTAATTTATCGTATAATGGCTTTTCCCCTTTCCCCTTCTGCCTCCTTGATGATGAGGAGGAATTGAGATGGAATTAAATTTTTTTTTTCTTATGACAGATATATCTTTATTATTTGTATTAGCTTTTACCAAATACTTATTTCTATGTATAATATATGTTATTCTGTCAAAACACATTTGACGTAATTCAAGTAATTTGCTCTCTTTATCTCGATAGATATATACAATCCACTTAGGGCATTGATAAGCAATAGAACACTGTGAAGATACAGGCGGGATAGAAAAACCTTATAGATTTTTATGTTGAGTTCCTTAATACAGTTTAAATACTATTTTGCAAAACCAGGGAACCTGGCTTCCTTAACATATTGTTTAGAGGGTTTAAAGGAGGAAAAGTAGAAGACACTCCAGAGAAACAGCAAATCTCCATGTAAAATATTTTCTGCCACTTACTCTGTGCTGCATTACACTTCCAATTTCATGGTGGAAGGCTGCACTTGTCCTGTATTTCTCTTTTCTCTTTTATGCCATGCAAATTACACAGGAAGGGAAGAGTGTATGTTTATTTGGATGTCAGAACACAAACAAAACAAAACAACAACCCCTCCCCCCCCCCCAAAAAAACCCAAACAAACAAACAAACAATTAACAAAACCACCACAATGAGTAAAATTAGCACTTTTGGGAGAAACCTTCCCTTAACAGACTGTTTTACATCTCATCATTTCCACAGTACTGCCATTCACTGTCATACTTGCTGTCGTTTTCATGATCAGCAGTGAGTTGAAATTGATGTGAAACATAATGGGCAATGATATAGATTTCTCCATCGCATTTGTTTGTGTGGGTGTTCACCTGGGGTTCGTAATTTTTCTCCCTTGACAGAACGTTTTACATGCAGAAGACAGAGCTAAACATTATTTTGAACTTTATTCACAACCTTATAATTAATGAACATTACTCAAACTCATTCTGATATTAAGTCCTTGGTCATATAGGGTAAAAATTATTACAAATTATTTTAATTTATTAGAATTTGTGTGATATAGGTGTTTAATAAATTATTGGATGCTAAGATCAGAGCACTGTGAATATCCTATTAGAACACCAAATAGATTTGCTTGGGCAGTCTCAAAACCAAATTCTTAGTGTTTGACTTAACACTGTTTACTATATATTTTACATAAATGTTTAATATGTTCATTTTTTAATAAAAGCAAAAAATGAGAGAACTGCTGTTCCTCCTGCTGTCTTATTTTTAATATTTTTTAGTTTATTTTTTAGTTTATTTGTTTGTGATGTTCTAGCTTAAGATGAGGGAGGTTTAAAATTAAAATCGAACTTACAAGCAAGATCATGTAGAAGATGTCATAGTTTTACTTTATTAAGACACCATTGCTTTCAAAAGTGAACTCATTGTAGTCTTTGATTGCAGTAAGACATCTCAATTAGTGCCTTTAAACCTTTAGTATTACTACAGCAGTGGGGAAGCAGTGAAGAGCAGCAGTGACTAATACATTTTTCTCCCTTTTTTTGTGTATTTCAAACTCTGAAATAGCACCTTCTTCATGAAGGATGCATGCATTGAACACAAGAAAGAAGATGATGCGGTGACGTCTTTATAAATTACAGGTTTGCTTACAAATTGATCTAAAAATTTGAATAAGAGAGTACTATTGCGCTGTGAATTTTAACTTCCTGACTTAAAAACACTCTTCAAAAGATTAATCCCACCTATTAAAAAAAGATGAATTGTTACAGAAATTGCTTCCTCCTAATCTGTCTGACCATTTTCAGGATCTTCCCTTATTTCAGTGAAATGTGGGCTTTGGGTCAACTGTACAACTCCTTTTTTGATCCCACATGTGATGCATACCCTGAATAACAGTCTTGCTCAGGGTACAAGTTCATGTGTCTTCTAAAGGAAGGTTCACGTGTCTGCCCCTGGAGAGAGATGCAGATTCCCTGTGCTTTCTTTATGGAGCTGCTGGTGCTCAACCAGGACGTTTAAAGTAGCTAAATCAGTATTGAATGAGTCAGTGGTTTAGACAGGGCTGGTTTAGACAGGGTTAATTTTCTTCTAGTTTAGCTCCTTAACTAACATCCATGCAGGTTCAGATGAGCAGGGCAATGGCAGAAAGAAGAGAAAGCTTGTTCAAAGGGTCAGACTGAGGATTTGCATAACCCCAAGGAGCAGAGGGAGCAGAGTGCCTGTCATTGGATTGTTTTCTGTATGAAGCTATTTACAACCTTAATTCTACCACAAAAGCTGTCCAGGTGTTGTAGTAGACTGCAGATAGGGGGCCTTCTGAGCTCTAACCTTTCTCCCTTCCTCCTGAGGATGGAAGAAGAAATTGAGAAGTCATCAATATTGTGCTTGTGGTTAAAGCTATATGTCAGCATTCAGTCTTGTTTTCAAAAACCTAAGGCATTCCAATTTTTTTTTTCTGCCAATATGCTGAATTAAAGAAGAAAACACCCAAAACATTTTAATATATGCTTCCTTTTACAAGTGTGAATGAACACTAAGATTAATGTTTAAAAGATAGACCTTACATAGTCACAGAATATCAGACTACCTTCCTCTCTAGGATTTTCAGCTTTTTTCATGTGGCTTTTAAGTGAAATACTTCCAGTTAGTGATTACATATCTTTCCTCTTTTGGCAACTGAATTTCAAAAATAGTTATTAATTTGATTCAAACTCTACTCTTAACTAATGGCTTTTCCCAAGATATACTTTGTGATTATTGAAGTTCTGATTCCGGTCTTTAATTCTGTTTTGTTACAAATGAGTGGGTTTTTTAAATGAATTGTTCTTGTACAAAAGGGAAAAAAAAACATGGTGGCCACATCTCAGAGGTATGTAAAGCAAGGGCAATTAAGTTAAGCAGATAATATTAACTGCTATTACCTAGATATTGACAGAATTTCTTTAATAAGCTGTGTTTTAGTGTTTTACCCTAGAAAAATTGTCAAATCAACATTTCTGAAATACGGGAAGTAAGGAAAGTTTATTTTTTATTCTTTTGGGTGAGAAGTAGAGAAAAAGTATGTCCTCATCACATTCCTATTTTAAAATGCAGTCTTGATATAGAGATATTTCATAGATTTATAGAACCATTAAGGCTGGGAACGAGCCCTAAGTACATTGACTTCAACCACTAACCTAACATTGCCATTTTCACTGCTAAAACGTGTTCCCAGAAGCCACATCCACAGGTATTTTTTAACATTTCCATGGATAGGGACACCACCATTTCCCTGGGCATCCTGTTCCAATGCCTGACTGCTTTTGGGGTGCAGAATTTTTCCCCTGTTATCTAAACTAAACCTCCCCTGGTAAATTTTGATGCCATTTCCTCTGCTCCCATCACCCCCCGTCAACCACGCTAAACATTCCCGGGCTCCTCAGAGAGAAACACGATTTGCTAGAGATCTCTATTGCTTACAATAATTCTGTGTTGTATTAATAATGTAACAAACATTCTCTTATTTGTTTTGGTTCTCTTTACTTGCTGCAGAGGCTCTTGGCTAAATACAAATCCCTAATTGCTGCCTCCGCTGAGGCGTAGCAACCTGGTTCAGGAACGACACGGCAGCCACACCCAGGCTGCTCGGGCCACCAGCTCACAGACACCAATGTGGTGGACGGCTAATGGTGTTTATTAACTGGTTACATGAGGTTATAAAACTTCTGTTTGCTACATCACTTCTGTCCGCTTACGTTACAAACTACATGTTACCTAGCTAATCAAGGACACTAAACAACTAAGTGTTGAGGGAGGGGTTCTGTCTACCCATACAATGCGATATCTTCCGATCGCCTGTCCCTAATCTCCCACAACTAACTGTAAAGATAACAGTGTGAAGGTTTTGCAGTTCTTAAGATAATGAAATTTTTAAGCTAAAATCCCAGTGCACATTATGATATTTTTTCCTGTACAGGATCTTAGTGATTATCTAAAGCTCTTGAAAAGGCATTTTGTTACCTGCTCAGGGTCTCAGTGTACTAGACAGTCCTTTTTTGTTGTGCTTCTGCTATCAAAGACAGCTTTGAAAACCTCATAGATGTTTTGTTATTTGAGGGCAAAATGATGCCACATTTTGTCATTGCCACCCTTGCTGAGATGTTCCTAATGCTTTATCATTAATAATTTCTGTCCCATAAAAATTACACAGAACAGCCTGAGAAATCATAGAATAGAGCTTGTTGTACTTTGATTGGATTCTGGACAAAAACCCCTACCAACCACTCAACCAACCCACCAACCAACCAACAAACCACACACACACATGCACACACACACAGAAGCCAGAAAAACAACCTCAAACCCCCTCAACTGTGAAATTTGGGTGAAATATTAAGTGTCCTCCTTCAACTATTCTGCTAGAGTATTTTTACTATATTATATATATTAGGTTATGATATAATCATATACATTATGCCACCATCATTATTATATTGTGCACAATTACATACATTAAACCATTATTTTAATTTGTGAATCTGCATTCTTTATTTTTAAACATTTTAAAGTTTCTAACACATAACTACAATCACTCTGCAGTGTGTGAGTGATTACTTTGCATAACTTCTCACAAGAATAGCAGTGAAACCCTCAAAACAGGTAAGAGTTGTGTAATGTACTGTAATGGAGGCAAAAATTTCCTTCCTCACTCATTACGGTTTCAGATAAATACACTCTTGAAGAACTTGAAACTTATGTCCTTGTCCTGTAGTGGAGAGGAAATAAAAAGATAATGAACAAAGAGACAGTGTTATGGAAATGGGGAAAGTCTGGGAAGTGTTATGGGAGCATTTTATTTGACTTGCCTCGACGAGAAAGGTCTGTTCCTCCCGTGCATATTCTGTCCTCTTACTGTGATAATGCGGGAAGAAAATAATAGAGCCAAACTAGTATGGTTCAGAAAATTTAACAAACAGAATTTTCTATGAATTAATAGTTAATATATCTGGTATGTGTTTTCACCTTCAGTGCTTCAGTTGATATGCTATAATAAGGATCATGAGCTGTTTTGAGAAGTGGTTTCTTTGCCCCAGACTACAATGTGAGCAGTGGAGTACATGCTTAAAATGGCCTTGTCTACAACTTTTCTCTGCAACTTAGGAAATAAACTTCAGTATTAGCCAACAGATTATAACCTAAAGTACTGACCCTAGTCATCGAAGAAAGCAGATAGTAAAGGCATGCTTTCCTAACTAATCATGCAGTTGGGACACAGCAGCAGGGAATTTTTCAAAATAGGAAAAGCATTAAATATTTTATAAGAATTCCTAATTCATCAGAAAGCTAGCAAAACTTATTTCATTACAGATCACTTTCTCCCTGTCCCTAAAGAAAAACTCTAACAGCTAACTTTTAGGGTTTCTTTTAGTGACCTTCTTTTTCAAACACCTAAAATGAGAGAAATCTTTGGTCTGAGAAAAGGATCTACAGCTCTTACAGCGTGAAAAATAACCTGCAGTTAAATTTTCTTACAAAAAGTTGCATAAGACAATAACCATGCATGTTCCATATTTTTAGCAAAATCATGACCTTATCTTGTGAGAAGTCAGATATTTTACTGAGTGGTAATTTCCAAACCACTGCACACTTATTTCTGTTAAAAACATGAAGTGATTTGGAATCTTTTTTTATCTTGAATGGAAAGTTGTGAGATTCTTTGTTCTCGAGGCTGAGGATTCATTGTGCGTCAACCTCTGAATCACTCTGAAAGTAATTCTATGTAATAATAAAGAAGGATATTTGGAGAGGGAACAAATTATTTGTCTGATGTCAAGTATTTTTTTTATGAGGAAATATGATCTCTCCTGGGTTCACCACCCTTTCCAGTTGATATAGAACCCATAAGCTGTTGCCTGCTTTCAGTAAGAGTAAACTTTTCTCACTCAGAGTCTGATAAATTCATTACTCTCCTAGGTTTTGTGATGATTAGACAGGCATCTGGAGAATTAAATGCTCCTTTCTTTTCCTTGTTCTCTGGGTTTTGCGGTCCTGACTGTTTGAAAGAGTTGAGGAGTGTCCCCATGTTACATGATGTTGTCTTTAGCTCATTGATACATGACAAAGCTGGGGTTATGCACTTCTCTTTTTGCGAATATTCTTCTTAAGGTTTTAAAAACTCTTCTGTTAAATTTCTGTTCAGTTTCTACCTCGGTAACTTAATTAAGATGGAACTGCCAGCAAGTCAACATTTTTTGTTCCAGCCGAAGGCATAAGAATTTACGTTTCCAAGAAACTCCATCTCCCTTTAAATTTTTCTGTGGCTTTGATTTAGAAGTTTACTACAGGAGTAATCCCAGCAGTAGACTCCATAAAGGGGATAAGAATATCAAGGTAATACTGCTATTAAGCTGGAAAAAAACCCCAAGATAAAGCTGGAAAGCAAAATTCGGACAAATAATATTTATCTGAAAGTAACATATAGACTGAAATTTCACAAAGAAGTACTTCAGAATTTTTTCCTCATCCCACCTTTTTTTCTAAACAAGAAGTGGTTCCTTAAGAATATAGAATGGGAATATGCATCTTATCTTTTATTCAAAGGTTATTGAGGCCTACATTTATCTTGACAACTTGAATTTAACAGGGGATGATAAAAACATTTACTCAAATAATTGCAAATTTAAACTGGTCAAAAATGATAATTTTTTCGTCTTCTTCTGTATCATTTTAAAAATCCTAATATTTTAAAAGAATGTGCACATTATATAACTAAACCCTTATAAGAAAGTTTTGTTGAGTAAATAATCCTCAAAAACCTATGGGCTTTTAAAAGAATGACTGACTGCTTTCTGCCTGTCATACTCTCTGCAATCAGAAAATCAGAGTTGTGCCATATAAATCAGTACATTAAATATAAGATGTAAAAGACACTACCAGCAAAGCAATGGGTTTGGAGAATCCGTAAGTGCAGAAATACACAGGTCCTTAATGATTTTATAGCTCTGCAATTTCATTAAATTTCCAGAAACATTAAAAAAAAGGGGATTTGAGCTCTATGTTATATTGGAAATTTCTGTCCTCTTGTAATGGAACAGGTTATGCTTTCTAAAATATTTTAAAATTTGATATACAATTCTATGTGTCTGATTCCTCCATCAAAGTAATTTATTGGAGGTATCTGAGTTTGCTTTCTGGCTTCCGTATTAGCTTTTGCTGTTATTTTTTTCATTATTTTAATTTATATTCATACCCTTCATCAATGGAATAGAAAAATTTTCATACCATTTCTTGTGTACAATATACAATTCAAAGCGACCATCCAAAAGGTCTGAATAATTAAACTGTTCATTCTGTGGTCTTTGGAGGTATAAGTATTGTCTGCTATTCTGACAGTCTACAGTGAGGAGGTGTATGAGAAGAGAACTTAGGCGAAGTAAATTTTCAAGTACTGAAGTGATTTTTCTATGGCAATAATTACAGAAAAAGGCTATTTACTTCTAGGTTTTTATGTTTTTGTTTTTATTTTTTGGGTAGCTTGACTTTTATCTTTACAGCAGTTTACATCAACCTCATGCGTATTTACAGAGCTTTTAATTTCTTTTAATTTCTCTAATTTCTTCCTTGATAAATTTCATTATCTAACACAAGCTCTGTTCTCTCAACAGTCATCATATGGACACATTAAAATACACAAAATAAAAGCTGTTGTGTTTTCAGCTCTGTTAGAGTGCAAAGAAAATAAATGTGTTTCCTCTTTTAAAAGTATGTGATTAATATGTTACATATTAATCACATATGTTACATAGGTATCTAGTGTATTTTACTAGAAAAGGATGCTCTTCATTTTGTTTCTTTTTTAAAAAAGGGTTGATAAAAACCTATGCAAGGATGTGTTAGCTCCACTAATAATCTCTCTTTTTTTTTATCGTCATCAGAATAATGGCAAACATTTACAATCATTTTTCATGAAACTATGAGTTTAGTGTATATGAATAAATACTTGTTAAAATTCCAGAACCAGTTTTCACAAGAGAGAAATAAAATGTAGATGACTGTTGAATGACAGTGCTTTTAAGGAGGACAGGAAAAGGTAAATCTGTAGAAGAGAGCAGATTAAACTTGGAGGCCAAACAGAATAATAGAAAGTTAGGTTTTATAGTGAATCTAGTTCCAAGGAGCTGTAAGTGAAATATTTTGCACCTCAAATTATATTGTTGCAATATGTAACAGTGAAGACAGTATTTCTTCTTAATTGTGTATACCTTTTCCTTCCGCAGAGTTACTGCAATCTTTTTCGATGCCATATGTACTTTATAAGTGGTTGCATATCAAACTATTGTTAGTGATGAACCCCTAAACTGTGTTTAAAAAGACTGCATATATCCCTAGAGCACCAGTTCACAGTGTCAGGGTGATGCTCAAAATAAGTCAAATTCCTGACACACTTTCTGAGATTAAACAGCACCATGCTTACTTTGTCTACTTCACTAGTGGTCTTGTTATAAATTATGTGGAAATCTTACTGCTATTCACATATATGAAGAAAACAGTTTGGATCCTTTTTTTATTTTACTTGAAATATCTTGTGTTTCTCAGTGAGAAATGACCATTATTTATTCATCAGTGTTGCTTCAGTGGTAGACATGATTTGAAAAAAAGTGAGTCTAACATTGCAATACAAGAGACGCTAAAAATCATTATGTTGTGAAGAAAACTTAGACTGTACATGTATATAAATTTTTAAAAAACTTTTAAAAAATTTATTTTATTTGATAATCTTTCAAAATACAGTAACTTTTTATTTTTTAATGCAGATGTGAACCAGTTCCTTTCAGGAGAAACACTAGGAAAGCCTCTACATGCCTTAAAGCTTTCATGTAAATTAATGAATTTTTTAGAAAGCAGAATTTTGTTAATAATGTTTATTACTTCAGATGATCTAATTTCTGAATACATATTTCCTGAAAGATCGTGTTTATAGAGAAGCTGCTCAGTGTATTTGAGGGTAGTTTTACAATCTGTCATAGTTATATAATGGCTTTCAAATACATCTGAAAATTGTTACTTTCAGGTTCTTTTAGTTGTGGGATGAATAACTCTTGCCTAATCATGCTGTCACTCTTGTCTATGTGACCCTTAGTAGGGAAAATTCTGAACAATGATAGCATGATGTTATGTTTTACACAAAATTGTTTCAAAACCTAAATGCCTTATGAATTGAGGTAAATATTTAAGCTGATTTTCATGTTCTTTTAGGAATAAGTTCAAATCTTCATCTTGCAAGGATTTTTCTAATAGAATGGATTTTTGTGAGTACTGTTTTTTTCTGTAAAGGATGGTAGAGATTGTCTATACACCTCTATGTAACAAGTCATATCCAAATATAGATCTTAAACTGCAATACTTATGCAGTATTCAAAACAAATATATATATATATTCTGCTTACCTTATAATTTTGTGCATAGAATTACTAAATGAAATCAATATAAGGTAAAATAATGTGGAATTTTTGTAGCTAATAAGTGAGATATTCCAGTGTCCTTTTTCACACTAAATGGGCAGTCTGATTTTCTGCAGTAGGACTATCTGTGGAACAAGGTGTTATTCAGCTGAAGGCATCAGTGAAAATATACATCTAATTGTGAATCATGAACTATGCCAGTTATTTTCACAAGTGAGTGTGTAATGTGTGATTTTAAGGGACAATTCTATAAGGGAATCTGCGTGCCTCCAATAACTTCAGATAGAAACACTAAATTTTTTCTTTCCATTTCTTCAAGTGCTGTCTGTTTTTCTCCTGCTGTTTCTGAAAACAGCTAATGTGTACCTTTCTGCAGTGAATCATTTATTTTCTGCATATTTCTCAAAGTTCTCTTAAGGTAATTAGTAATCAGCTAAGAGTCAGTTAAGCTTTTTCCACTCCGTAGTGCCTTAAACTGGGTGAATCATTGAATGTTTTGGGTTGGAAGGAATCTTAAAATATCATCTAGTTCCAACTTGCCTACCATTGACAGGGACACGTCTTACAAAACCAGGTTGCTCAGATTGACATCCTGCCTGGCCTTGAACACTTGCAGGGATGAGCCATCCACAAGCTCTCTGGGTAACCTGCCCCAATGTCCCACCACAATCACAGTCAAAAATTTCTGCCTTATATTTAATTTAAACTTTCTCTATTTCAGTTCGAAGCTATTCCCCCTTATTCTGTCACTTGTAAAAGTCACTCTTCAGCTTTCTTGCAGGACCACTTTGCGAGAGCTGCTCAAAGGTCTCCCTGAAGTCTCCTCTTCTCCATCAACCATTTTCTCATCTCCAACAACCCCATCTCTGTCTGCCTGTTTTCATGGGATATGTGCTCCTGGTCTCCAGGCATCTCTTTGCCTTCTCTGGACTTGCTTCAGTCGGTCCAAGTCTTTCTTATGTAGGGGGCCCCAAGGGCTGGGTGTGTTACTACAAGTGGGGTCTCAAGAGAGCAGAGTGGATAAGGAGAGTGACCACCCTCAACCTTCTGGTCACATTTCTGTTGATGCAGACCAGGATGCATTTGGCTTTCTGGGTTGTGGGAGCACTTGACTGAGCTTCTTAATGACCGATATTGAGAAGCCTTTTTCAGGGATCCATTTCTCAACCCATTTTTCAATCCATTCTCCTGACAGCCTGATTTGGGCTTGAGATTGCCCTTACCCAGGAGTAGAACCTCTTGTCCTTGAAGTTCATGAGATTCACACAGGCCTACCTCTCAAATCTGTCAAGGTCCCTCCAATTGGAATCACTTCCTTCAAGGTTTTTGAGTGCACCATGCAGCTTGGTGTTATCTACAAATTTGTTGATGGTGGGTTCTGTCCAACAGGCCATGTCTCTGACAAAGATATTGAGCAGATCTAGTCCCAGTAATGACCCTCAGAAATGTAATTGGTCAGTGGCTTCCATTTGGATATTGTACCATACCTTTTTGGGTGTGACTGTACAGATAAATCCTTCTCCTCTGAGTGGTCCACCAATCAAACCCATGCCTCTCCAATTTAGAGACAAGGGCTTTGTGCATGAGGCAGCATCAAATGCTTTCTGCAAGTCTAGGTACATGACAAAAATTTCTCTGTAACCCTGTCAAAGAAATCCAAAGTGTTTTTCAAGCATGACAAAGACACTAGGAGAAATTTATTCATGGAAAATATTTTAAAGCATTGGAACAGGCTACTGAGGGAATTGTTGGAGTCTCCATTCCTGGAGGCTTTTAAAAGATGTGTGGATATGGCACTTAGGAACATGGTTTAAAAAGTGGACTTGGCACTATTAGGTTAGCAGTTGGACTTGATGATCATAGAGGTATCTTCCAACCTAAAGGATTTGCCCTTAGTGACACTGTTTTGGCTGTCACCAATCACTACCTTAATTATTTCCATAGTTTTCAGGAGGATCTGCTCCATGATCAAAAGTCTCATGAGGAGCAGCTGAATGAGTTGAGGTTTAGCCAGAAGAGAAGGCTTAGGGGGTCTTCACTGCTATTTACAACTACCTGAAAGGATGCTGTTACAGGGTGGGGGTCATTCTCCCAACTAAGAGGTGAGGATGAGAGTAAATAGCCTCTGGTTGTTAGATATTAGGAAAAGTCTCTTTGCTGTAAAGGTGATCAGACATTGGACCAGACTGCCCAGAGAAGTGGTAGACTCATCATTCCTGGAAGTGTTCAAAATATATGTGGGTGTGATACTTGAGGATATGCTTTAGTGGTGAAGAGAGTGATGCTGGGTAAACATTTTAAAACTTTTTGCAATTTGAGTTATTCTGTGTTCATGCCAAACACCGAGGAGAGACTGACGAGCCTGTAGTTTCCTAGGGCTTTCTTTTTAACCTTGAAGGTTTGGTTTCCCTTTTTCTAGATGGTGGAATCTTCACCAGACTGCTGAAACTGTTCAGTGATAAGGAGTAGTGCCTTAGCCTGAGGTTTCCTCAGGACCTGTTGATACATCAGCTTCCCGGAATTTCAGTTCCTTAGATGGTCTTGAATCTAATTTCCAAAGGAGGAGGTTCTTCGCTCTCTCAGTCCCTATTCTTGTCTTCTGTGACTTGGGTGGCTGGGGCACTTGCTGGTGAAGCCTAATGCAAAAAACTGAGTAACTCAGCCTTCTCCATGCCCTGAGTAACTAGTTATTCCATTTCCTTCCAGAAAAAAAGGATCTTCCTAGGTGTAGAAGGTATGACATGGTGAGTGATAGTGTCAATGACTATTAATTTTATTAACTATTTTAAAATCAATGTACCTGTACTTTAGGTGTGGGGGGTTTTGTTGTTGTGTGTGGTGTTTTTTTGTTGTTTTTTTATCCCCCGCCCCTTCCCCCCCCCCCCGCCCCGGAGCCCTGCTTAGAGATTCTACTAAGATCCTGACATAAAGGAGAAATTACTGTTAGGGTTGCAAGGAAAAAATTACTTATTTGCCAAATTTTATTTCTGTTCTCTGCTCTATTCTACAATCGTCAACAAAAAGTATTAAAAAAAGTTACAAGCATTATTATACTCATGAATTTTGACACTTAAAATATTTCAGTATTTAATAATAATTTTAAAAGAAGGATTGCCTGATTAAATTACTCTTTGCAGACAGGGTGTAGGCTAACAGTAGTTTTGTTCTAGTGATAATGCTGCTCTGAGTAAAAAATATGTGCTCAAATGTTTAAACTATTGCTTATATCTTTTTTTTCAGAGGTTTTTCATGTCAGGTTGAAATGGATTGTTTCCTGTGCACATGTCTGTGCATTATTTAGAACAGTTCTCTGGATTAGTCTGGTGTGAGATTTACAGGATCTCATTAGTAGAAAAACTGTTAACCTAGATCAAGGTAGTCCTGTAATAAGACTAATTAAAGGGTCTAATACTAATGGATTAAAAATGTATATGTAAGGATGTTGTGTCCCTTGTCTTCCTGTTTTTCACAAGTACAGAACAATGCAGTATTTATATGAAAGAAGTTTGGCACAACTGCTAAAAGATTTGGAAAATCTGAAAAAGGACCAGATGTTCTATGTACACAAACTTAGCTCTACAAGGTCTAGTCTTTCTAGAAAGTTGTAGGTCAAGGAAGGAAAAAAGGTTAGGAGAATTATCTTTGTTTATAAATTAAAGAAAGACTGATAAAATAGTCCAAAAATTCTTTGAAGCAGCTCCATAAATGGTTATATATTTTTTTCAGAGGGGAAAAAAAAAAAGTATCTGCTTAATTTAGCCTTCTAAATACAAGATAAACTGGGAAAATCCATGCCATGTTTTTTTTGTCAGTTTGTTAGGAGGAGAGAAGGAAGAGTCACCTTTTAAAGTCATCCTCATACCACAATTAAAATTTCATTGTTGAGGACATATTTTTAGACTCTAAACAGAATAATGAAGAGCTGTAAACTTTGTATTGTTCACTAATTATTATAATTAAAAAATAAGATCCCACATAGATAAAGTGGAAGTTATTTATTTCTCTTTGATACGTGTAAATGCACTTTTCAATGGAACAGTGGTATCATCACTGCTTACCTCTTTTAAAGTAAACCACTTGGAGTCCAAAGAAGAGGGAGAGATGTTTTCATAGTGAGAGAGAACTCATTCATGCCGTCCATAAGAGGCCGTCCATTTTAGGAGCTTGGGCCATTTTCCATTATCATACTCAACAGAGAGATGTCAGCTCTTCATTGGCGCTGCTTTTCTTCAGTTATAAAGAGAGAGTGGTCCTCCGAGGCTCTTCAGGTGCCTTATGCTGGCATAATTGTATGTTGCCATCAAAAGGAGCTCATGCAGCTGCTGGGTGAGCTTGATAGGAAATTGATTTGGTCATAAACTAAGCTGATGAAAGAAAAAAAACCCAAGACCTTTTTGTCAGATTAATCCTCAAATCTATCTCTTTGTTTGGATGCATGAATACTGTTGCTGGCAAACACAACAACGTGAGAATGCACAGGGAGAGCTCTAAGAAAAGCATTTGTGCTGGCTTAAAACAAGCTGAGCCCTCAGGTAATGTGAGCATCCTGGTAGGAAATATTTATTCTGATATTCTGTGGGAGATTGTCTGCTTTTTCGTCTTATCTTTTTGTATATGCTCTCTGTCTGGGACTAAAGACAACTTTCACTGACATAGAAACTAATTTTCTGTGTGGGCTGGTTATTTCTAATTGCAGTCAGTAACTTCCACTTATCTTCTTTTGAAAAATCTAATCTATGTAATTGTTGCAGCAGAGAAATTGCATTAGAAAGAACAGCAATAATACTTAACGTGGGAATTTAAGCCATAACAGAAAACCAGTATATCGCTGCTACAAGGAACAAATAGAGATGTTTCTCATGCAGAAACAACTACCTGTTTTTTCATGCTCTGAAGCACTATTGGTGAACATTGATTTGGTTATGTCTGTCATTTCTGTGGTCTTCAATTTACCCAAGTGTTATTTCACCTTACAACCACATGAGAGCCTATCGGCCAAATGCTGAAATCCCCTTGATTGGATACCTATGCTAGCAATTTCTGTAAAGATAGGTATTATGGCTTAACACCAGCCAGCAGCCAAGCCCCACACAGACATTCAGTCACTCTCCCATCAGCGGCATCAGTGAGAAAATTGGAAGGCTGAAAACCAGAAAAAGTGTGGGTTGAGATAAAAACAGTTTGATAGGGAACGCAGGTTGTACGCACAAGCAAAGCAAAAGAAGGAATTAAGCCACCACTTTATGTACTGAGCATGACCTCAGATGATCTGGAATATACCTTTGGTTAGTTGGGGTCACCTGTCCCAGCTTTGTGTCCTCCCCGCCTCCTATGCACTCTCAAATCCCTCACCAATGTGGAATTACAAAAGCAGAACAGGCCTTGGTTCTGTGTAAGACTCACTCAGCAATAACAAAACATCTCTGTATTAACAACCCTAGGTTCAGCACAAATCCAAAACAGCCCTATACAAGCCACCGTGAGAGAAATTAACTCTACCCCAGTTGAAACCAGCACATTGGCTGGTGTGATATGCTGAAAAAATATGATATGCTGAAAAAATGCTAGGTAAATTAATTAGAGTGTTTGCATTTCTTATCTCAGTGAATAGTGTCACATTTATATGGCAAACTTGTTTTCACTGCTTCTAGCTTAACTTTTAAATATTCTTATGCTGTGAAGTCATCAACTGGATCCAGAGACAAGGTTCTGTCATCATTCTTTCCTCTGCCTTTCTGCCGAGACTTCATAGGAATTTTCAGCCTAGCTGACATCGAGTTAGTTGCAATGTTAAACTTCCTAAATGAGGGGAAAGTGTTCACACTCCTTCAGGGTACTATCATTTTCTTAGTGAGAAAAATTATTTAAATAGCTAGACTGAAGGGGCAGAAAACTATTTTTTTATGATTCATGTTGTTATTAATATCTTAATGTTTCCATTATCTTATAATGCAATGTATCTTTATCTTCTTTGAAAAGAAATTGATAAATGAAATTTTAAAAAACAATACAATATTCTGACATGTTTAAAGAACTATTTTTCCTGTTGCACCTGACCATTTACAGTTTTAGAGAACAGAAAACTAGTTTTGTGATTCTAATTAAATTATTTTTATATTTTTCCCAACATATTTTGGTTATGCTACTGATTTTTTAATTTCTGCTACTTAGAAATTTTAGGGCCTTCTGTCTTCTTGTAAAAATGGGCAATGTAACTCAAGACATTCATGGCACACTCATCTATTTGATGTCTTGGAGTCTTCCCGTGACTTGCAATATGAAGTTCAGTTAATAAAAAAAATCCTAACAAACAATTAACACATATGAACAAAGCTTTCCCCCCCAAAAACCAAAGAAACAGACAAAAAAGTGACTACATAAAAAAATCCAGTCTGTCTTGGAGACAGCCCTGACCAGAATTTGTTTCTATAAATGTTTTTATTCTAAAAACAAAACAGCTTAGCATTCATCGTTTCTCACACTGTTACCTCCTCTTGTGGTGTCCTCCTGTGCAATCACTTATTCAGCACAGTAAAGTAATAAAACTCTACTTCCATTTTTAAGCTTGTTACAAGCCCTCTCTTTTTGCACACCATGATTGAGTAACATTTTGAAAGATGGGAATATTTTTCTCTCTCAGTGAATGCATAAGCTGTCACTATATTGTGTTAAACACATCTTGTTTCGTTGGGATTTTTTTTTGCATTGCTACTTATCTGTGGCTCATTCTTGCAAAGTAAATCTAGTCTTGGTGATGTAAAACTTATGGCATTTCCTGATCTTTTCATAGATATGTTTTATTCTTATAAGTCACCATTAATTCTACTTATTGTCATAGACATACAGCAGGTGGAATTAGTGATTATGTTTTGACTATAGGAGCTATTACTAACTAGTATATGATTATGCTAAGACTGGCCTCTGAGCATATTACCAAGTATTAGAGTCTATTTATGCATTCTTTCCCATAGGGTACAGTTGATACTCTTGCTCTCTTTTCAGGCTTGACAGACTTTATGACACCAGGGTTTCAAATATCTGTCAGTAAAAAGCTAACTCCTATGGGTTTTTCCCATATATTTTCTGTGAATGTAGTGTGGCATTTTTGTACATACATATAGAGTAGAACCCTTTTTTCACTACATTCCTTTTCAACTTTTTTTTTTTAAATCATTTTTTTAAATGCAAAGAGGTAAAACCTCTAGTGCTTAGGTACTATATGCAAACAGAAATTCTCTGGGTGGTTTTTTTAAAATCAATTAGAAAATTTAAATAAAAGTACTTTTTTTTTTTTTTTTTTTAAAGAACCTCTATACATCTCCCATTAACATAATGAAGTAATGAATGATGATACACGTTTGTTATTTGATTTTGATTGAATGCATTACTCCCTAATATTTGCCAAATTCCTCACTGGTTTGCAGAAAGGAGAAAAATCACACTAGAATTATTTCCTGAATTAATGGATGTCCGCATAACCTTTTCAGCTACCCCTGCTTATGTTTCTGGAAAGCCAAAGTCTTATAGGGCAACAATACTGGTGCATAAAAAAGAGGAAATTTTTTTCCATATAGCTCTGTGTATTTACTCCTTGACCATTTCTTTTCTTTTATCTCAGGCCAAAATGATGTCATTTGTCAATAGGCCATTAAAGTCATGATTCATATCCCTGGAAAATTCAAGTGTAATTCTTTGCATCATTGCCAGGTATATGAATTCCTTTCTATGGTAATTAGCCTGGATCTCTGGAAATGCTGCAAATCAGCACACATATCAAACGTACAAGTGGATTCAAGAAATTGTAAAAAATGTACGTGTATCTATTGGTTTCTGACTCATGCAATGATCTGGAAGGTGCTTTTTTCTCCCTGCATGCTTCAATTCTCTTTAGCAGCGCTTACACTTCACGCCCAGAGAAATGTTCTTGTCTAAGTAATATAAATTTATTTCAACCTTCAGCAACAAATCACAAAACAAGCAGGGAATTAGGAGGGAAGTGGGGAAGGAGAGGGAGGAGGGAAGGGTGAAGGTGGAAAGAGGTAGAACAAAACTCCTAAACATGGAGTTAAGGAGGAGACAGATTTTTAAAAAAACACTGTCCTATTATTGCAACATGCTGACTCTTCACTGCTGACTGAAACTGCTTTCAATTCTTATTATAAAAGTCATCATTAAGCAACTAATAAGTCAAGACATGGTATCTCTGAAGTATATTTTCTCATAAACCTCTCTCAAATTAATTCAAGAGAATTTCCATGAGTTAATTATCTTCTTGTGAAATAAGTTTTGCTTCAAAGGCTGTAAAACAGTATTAGAAACTGACAGGAAAATATGTAAACCTTCATAAATTAATGTAATGGAAGATATCTTGATATTGTATCTTACCTCTCTCAAAAAATATTAATGGAACTCATAAAATAATGATGAGAATTAATGTTTGTACACTTTTGTGTTCTTTAAGTGCCAAGTTCACATTTTCATCCAGAGGGAGAATACCATTTTCATGTCATTCCTGGGCAAGGAGTAGCTGGGGTTCATTTAAGCTTCATTTCATACTTTATTCATAAGGAAAGAATCTGTGCAGCAAAACTGAGAGAAGTTTCTCTTTCTTAAGAAACAATACGAAAGACAATATGTTTAAGGATATTTATAATATAGTCATTAGTTCAGTCTTTTGTTGAGTATATTCCATCAAAACTGCCGGATCATGTGCTGGTTGTATTTACCTGAATCTTTTCTGGGTTTCAGTAGCACTACATCAACTCATAAAGAATAGAGAAAACATAAGTGGAGTTATATGCATAGTACAGAGAGACATCTCTCACTATTTTTGTTTCTACAGATCTGATTATAAAACCTATAGCCTTCTTTTAGAAGCTGTCCTAGGGTGACTTTATGATGCTTGTATCCCCAATCGTCTGTTCTGTTTGTGCTGTGTATTATGTTCTGTGCCTTTAAGAGTGGTTTTGAGAGGAAAGCAGGGAAACCAGAAGCACAGAGTTTGAGAGAACTGCCTGACTCCTCCACATTCTTCTCCAGACTGGGGGTTTGGCTGAGGCTTGGAGAAACTGCAGGACAGAAATCTTTCTGCTTTTAGTTAGTTTTTAGCTAGCTAGGGCAGAGAAGTTCCCTGTACTCTTTTTTGGGTGTTTTTTTGTGTTTTTTTTTTTTTTTTTTTTTTTTCCTGGGGACTGTTTAAACCTGCTCTGGACTGAAAAACCCAGAGGAGCCCTGGCAGCTCAGCACCTGGGGCCCACTGGGGCCTGGACCTCTGCAGGGATGGATAAGGCTGGGAGAGCTGAGCTAATCCATGGCAAGGACTTTCTGAATTTGCCATCTCACTTCAGAGCAATGAAAGGTTTTATTATATCATATTAGTCATTCTTTGTACTTGTGGGTACTTTGTTAAATACAATAGTTTTTTCCACTTTTCTCCAAGAAGTTCTTTATCAGATCAGTTTGGGGGAGGGGGCATTTAGGTTTGCTCCCAAGAGGGACAAAATTCAGGGGTTTTCTCCCAAATTTGCCTTAAACCAGGACACAAGCAATTATTTAAAATTTATTGACATATAAAACTAGCTTTTTTTCTTGTTTTGGAGATAAGTTTGCTTGGTCTTAGTTGATAATACCACCAATTTGTAGGACAATCAACTAAAGTTAACTTCTACCAAATAGCTTTGTACAAGCACTGTGCAACTTTGGACTTTCCTATATCCAGTTTAGTGCCTGTTATGGTTGGCTTTCTTTGTTTTCATAACAATAAAATTTGCTGATATGTCTATATTTTATAACTACAGAGTGATGTCACACAAATCAGCATGTCTGTTTAACAGATAATGCAACATTTTTTTGTCTGCTGTGACTTAACAACAGCAATGACCCTTGGAAAACATAAATCTTTTCTTGAGGGCATACAAAAAATTCCAAATTGCAGTCCAGCAGGGCAGACAGGTTATGAGCAAAAATCTTAAATACAGAACAGAAAGCCACATCTTCAGACTAACACGATTCAAGCTAAACCCTTGATGAAATGCAGGTCTGCTCTAGCCTAGCTAATTTTGCTTAAGTGTTAATTGATAGATCTAGCTGATATATTAACATGATTTTGGGATTAATGGTGTTTAGAAATCTCCACATGGGGATAGAGCATTAACTACAGTAAAAAATGAAAGCGGTATTTAAGTATTATTCTATAATTAAATATCATAGTAATTGGCTTTCTCAAAAGCTTGTTGCTTGAGTACTTTGTTGTCATCGTAGTTTCTCCTCAACTCTTCATTCTTATCAAATACAAAATTTCATTTCCAGCCTATTTTACGTTTGCCAGTAACAGTAAGCGTGGCATACTGAGAATGATGGGGAAAAAATGGGAAAGGAACAAAACACTTGCACTTTGAGCTTCTAATTTATAAGAGTTGAAAATTGTGGAGGAAAGTCTCCCTTTCACCAAATAAAAGTATTTAAAATGCAGAATTAGAACCCCGTTTTGCTTCAGCTAAAGGGGATCCACAGTTATCCATTGGTACCTTTATACCTAAGCATTAGCCCTGCTCATAGCTGCCGACATTCATGCACGGATTGGCACAGACATCGATTTTTTAAAATGGTGCTGATAAGTACTGCACATATATGAAAGTTTAGCTTGATTGCTATAGCTCCAAAGTCAGCCATCATTTATGTCTAGATTGAGAATATTATGTTCTGCATTCAAGTGGTAGGGAACAGCTGCTGGGGCTTGTGACTTTATCTGCCTGACCTATTTAGAGCAGGCCATTGGTTCACAAAATAAATCTTTCTTTGCTGCTTTTGATTCGTTCATGGAACATATTGGTTCTACAAAAATGCTTGTTGTTTGCAGTTGGGGGGGGGGGGTTGGGGGTTTGTCTTTTTCTGTTTGCTTTTTTGGTTTTTTTTTCTGATTTTTAATTATTTTTTTTAAAACTTCTCTTTTCCCAAAATCATAAGCATAAAACCACCTTATAAACATATTAAAATCTATCCACTGCAATTACTTACACAATTTTTTTATGTGTTAAGTCAGCTCTAAGTGGGTATAAGGATAACATGGTGCATTTGTTTCCTGTTTCAATAACTTGTAGAATCCAATTTTCAGGATTTTACAAATATTTCAAATAAAATTTTATTCTGGGTGAATATTCTGAAATAATCTGGTTAATGTCTTGGTACTCACTGAAAAATGTAGTGCAAGTATCTTCAGCTTAGGACTTGAACAAATAAACTTTGTGGTTATGGTTGTGGCAATGTTCCCTTAATCACTGAAATGCCAGTGAATTTGGCTAACATTAATTTTGTAACTCTGATTATTTCTTTTTTCAAATTTTTAATTAATTGAAAAAAAGTCCCTGTTTTCGTTATCAGTAGCTAAAACACTCCAGTATTCACTCATGCATGGCACTAAGAGTTTCAGGCAGACAAAATTGTGAATAGATAAAATTGGGGAATGTTTCTGACCTTTTTTTTTTTTTTTTTTTTTTTTTTTTTTTTTTTAAATAGTAGAGATTTGTATATAGCAGAGGTTAGAAAAAACAGACTTTCTTATAGTAAGACATTTTCTTCATGCTCTCCACAATATTTTTGAAAATTTTTTGTGGCATTTCTTTAAAAGCAAAACTAAAGCATCTTTTTCAAATAACATGAATTTATAAGTAAGTTATTGCTGTAACATAATACAAATTGACAACAGGGAGTTTTGTTTACTGTTTTTAATCCTAAGAAATTTTTCAAGCATCATGCATTAGATGTAACAACTCCAAACTGGATATTTAACTGCACATTTTTTGGTATATATTAAGCTTGTCCTAAGAAATACCATCCCCACAGGTTTCTCTGTAGCATCTACTAATGCTTATATTTTATTTTTCGTTGCTGGAGTGTGAATAATTTGTTTTCATGTAGAAAAAATTTACTCCAGGCACAGCTATGCCTTTCTGAGTGGGTTTTTTACCCTCCAAAGCAATGCAAGAGGCATATGGAGTGTCAATACTTTTAAGATGCAGATTGTCCCTCCCTCCCCCTCTCCTCATGTTTTAGTCTCTTTCTCGAAGAGCCTTAATCTAGAGTACTTTGGCATGGGTTGATACAGTGGAGCTATTTGAATTCCTATAAGGGACATTTTCAGATAATTTAATTTCAACTCACCAGTTGTGTGGTATACTATAACCAGAAAGAAAGTTTGACAAAGATTTAATTTTTTTAAGTAGTATTGATTCCATTGCATGTCAATGAAATCTTAACTTACTTAAGATCCACAAATTAATTGACATACAGAGAATAAACTGACTACATGGTTTCAAAAGAAGTATTAAGTGCCTTAATGAAGCTTATCCAAAATTCAGTGTACAATTATACACTGAATGGACAATGTTCCATTCTTCTTCTGAGAATTCAATACAATTCATTAACAGAAAGTATTACTGTCCTACTCTAGCACACCGTTAAGTTGTTAGATCTGCGAAAGGCATCAGATTTTAAAGGCAAAAAAAAAAAAAATATTGCAAAGAGAGTAACCTGCTCAGGAATACAATTTTAAATACAAATTTTTACTGTAATTTCTAAAATGTATATTCTTTTGCAATTTATTATTACATGGTTTATGGTTTTGGATACTGGGTGTTAAATTTTACTGCACTAGTGGAAGATGTTCAATTCTGTATGGTCAAACTACCTCCTGTTTGTTACAAATTTTCCTATTTAACTGCAGAAGTTACTGTCTTTGTGTTGTATGTAGGCATGGTAAAAAATTATCATGGAGGCAAAAAAAAAGTCTTCTCGAATTTTGTACTCTGTCACAGGAGAGTTGTGGGGATGAGTTTGCCAGGAGTCAGAAATTACAAGCAGGATAGAGTATTTTGTGGAATGTAGCAGAAGAAAGGGAGAATTTGAAGTCTGAAGGGAAAGGAAGGTGGAAGATGGGTTTACTATACTCACACTTAGCATAAATACTGTAATTTCCTTTCTCAATTTTTATTGCTGAAGAATTCTACTTACGCATGCCAGCTGGATTATCTACAGGGAACCTGGCGAAAAACAGGAGGCTGACGCCTAAGGGATAATCACAAAATATTACAGTAATTACGTTACAGGGCCTGTAATAACTACAACATACAGTCTGTACAAAGAGTATATATTTTCTTACTATAATGCTTTTTGCTAATGTATTTGTGCCATTATAATTCCATGGCTAAGGAAAACAGGAAAATATGAAAAAACATAATACAGAGGTTCGTATCCAACACCAAAGCACAAGAAGCAGGATCAGTCTTGAGAGGATAGACTTAGCCTCTGTAACAAATGAAGAGTTTTTTTCAGTACAACTGAGTAAACTATTGGATTGGTCATGTTCTTGTCACTGGAAATACCCACCAGTACTTGTAGGCTGCTAAGCACAGTCATCTGTTGGTTTCCTTTAAAGTTGTCCCATTTTATTTTCCTTGTTTAAAATTTTCTGCTTAATGATGTTGACTATAAACACCAGCAATATGATGTTTTAAGTGTTTGAATGGTGCTTACTCTGAATTAAAAGTTCTCTTTATAACTCATGCATGTTTACAACAGTGACATGAATTCTTAACACTGAAAATTCAGTACAGCTCCACCAAAGAAATGAGGGCCTAAATATTTCATAAGTTACAAAGAAATGGAAAGTCCTCTCCATTTTCTGATAATCAAATGGTGACTGGGAAACATTAAAGTAATAATAAATAATTGTTCTTTTTGTTCAACCTGATTGTTATACTGCAGCCTCATTTCTATTGCATCTTTAAGTGAACATCTGCTACCATTTTAGTAAAGAAGGAAAAGGATAACATAGCTATTTTTATTGATCTGACTAATGGTTATGTTGAAAGAAAGTATTTTGAAAGAAACCCTTTGGTTTCAGTGCTTGTATTTCTTCCAGAGTTTTCTGGAGCTTTCTGCCTAAAACATCCACTATTTTATAGGAGGAATCATATACCTAAAAGCCCTGCCTCTTTTGAAGGCATCAGAATGGCAGAATGGAAAAATCCATCTGACTTCATTAACACCCAATTCAATTTATACCTCAGATTATCACTTTTTTGCACATCTTATACATGGATTTTTTAAAAATTATGTGGGGTAATTGGGTAATTCTTGAAGTCCCACTCATATCCATAATTCCTCTACCAAACTGTATGCTAAAAAATTAGTTGAAACTTTATTAACTGGAAAGGTTATGTGGTTTCCAATTTATTTTTCAGCAATCTAAACAATGTGAAACTTAGTATGTTAAGAAGATAGTAATATGACAGGTCACAGACCTGTATACATTCCGGTGTGGTAGGAAGTGAAACTGTTCAACCCAGAGCAACTGACTTCATTGAACTGAGGTGAAACCATATTTGACCACATGAAATAACACTTTTAACCCTGTTAGAAATAGCAGTGTTAATCCTGCTACTCCCAGAACTTTACCAGCCAAAGACAGGCAATACCAAATTAGAGTTCAGGAATGACAGTACTAAAACTAAGCAGGCACTTTTAATAAACCCTGTCCAAGCAGTCTACCTGGCTACCATTGCCTAGAGAATCATATAATCACAGGATATCCTGGACTGGAAGGGAACCACAAGGATCACACAATGTCTGACTCCTGGCCCTGCAGAGAACAGCCCCAAGAATTACACAGTGTGACGAAAGTATTGTCCAAACATTTCCTGAACTCTGGAAGACTTTCACTTCTCCAATATTTTCTAGCTTGAAGTTTGACATTTGCATCTTTTTTTACAATAAGTATTAATATAATAATATATTTGGGTTTTTTTCTGTAATTCAGTGTATCAATTGCATTTGCTTTTTCCACTGTAATTATTCTGGAACAGAGGTATCTATTGTTAAGCTAGTATAATAAAACCATAAACTTCTCAATTATGTACCATACTGTAATCAATACCAAGAGATTCAACTCTACCATGAAATATATTAATAATTCAAATTGATGTAAAAAGGATGAACACTTGCCCCAGAAACATATTTTTATTATGATGTTGGCAAAAGATACAGAACCACCAGCTTAGAAAATATTTCATGTCTCTAAAAACTTGCAATGAAAAATCAGAAGGGATGGAAATCAAAGCAAAAAAATACCTGAGGCCAAAAATTTTATGTATCATTTGACTAACATCCACTACCCACACCAGCAGAACTTAGCATGCTATAAAGAAGCACATGGCTGGATTTTAAGCTTTTGCCAAGAAAAACTTACAACTGGAAGTACCCTACTGACTTCTAGGAGCCTGTTGACATCAGGTTACAGGCTGCTGCTATTTTTATAGACAGCTTAAGAAATAATTTTTTGAAAAACACCTGCTAGGAGACAAAATGTGCAGAAATACATAGCTTCCCTGGAAAATTTGTGTGGGCAATTTGAACTTATGGCTGAAACTCTTTTAAAGATGGTAAATTTGTCTTGCATGCAATAATGTATCTTGTACAAGCCAGCATCCACCATTCCTGTCCATGGGATTCAGTATGTTCTGGTAATGATTTCTTTCTGTATGAGTAAGACTAGAGATTGTCACCCTGGTTTTCCTGAGTTTTTTAAAGCCTTTTGATTGTTCATAAAAATGGAGTCAGACCTTTTAGCTACTGTACAATATTAGGAGTTGTTTCTACCTTTTTCTCACAGATGTAACATAAACAAATCCTTTGTTTTTCATTCTCTGTCCTTTGTTTGCATATTTCTAACCTGAAAACAATTGTAACTGACAATTGGTCTGGCCACTGAGGCTGAGGGGTGGAAAACCCCAGAAGCCAATCCTCAGCCAGACCCACAAATGTATAAAAAGTAAGAAATAAACAAGGAGGCTCTCTCCGCCCTGACTTAGCTTGAGCTGGATCGGAGAAATCTCTGTCCTGCGAAAATCTCTCGTCTCGTGTGATTGCTTTGCGTGTCACGATCACAAGAGATGGCTCCATTTTTCTGTCCCATTGTCTGCATTCTCTGCATTCAAGGCTGTACATCTCTTGCTCACCTTCCACATGAATGGAATAGAATCTACTTCACTTTTAAATAATTGTCTAATATCTGCCAACTGATTTTCCTGAACCTCAACCCTTACTCATCTAAACTTAGTATGTAAAACAAGTTTTCTGTATTCATCTATTTTATCTGGGAAAAGAGAGGTGTGGTGGTTTGTTGTTGTTGTTGTTGTTGGTTTGGTTTTTGTTGGTTTTTTTGTTTGTTTGTTTGTTTGGGTTTTTTAAAATAATGAAATAAAATTTACTGAGTTCTTTTGCAATAGGGTAGCTCTCCCAAGGGGAATGAAATCTTTCAAACAGGACATGAGTAATTTCCTTGATGGTGACAATGGCATCTATAGTAAGAATCCTTGCAGATTTGACTTTAAGTTGATTCAATGAGTCTCTCTATCTGATTTTTCTTACCACACAATTAAAGAGCTGGATCTGTATCAATCTGGATCAATATCTGTATCTGGATCAATATCTAACAACTGTCTTTGCTTCTAACCATGAGAAAATTATTTTTAATATTTTTTCCCAATAAAAAGCTTGACTTTGTAAAAAAATTCATAAATAGCTATTTTTCTGCCTCTTCCTGTCCTCGTAAAACTGCCTGAAGTAATCCCTTCTGGATAAAACTGTCAGGCAGCTGTTTCTGCTAGCACTTGTTTCAGATGTTTAGATGGGAGAAATTCTGTATTATCTTTGATTTATTTCCTCTCCAATCCTTTTGAGGTTCCTGGAATGCAAGCTTAAGTTTTGACTGTTGCTGAGAGTTTGATAACAATTATGTTTATTCATAGCCCCTTATTTTGTTATGTTATGCCTAATTGACTAAAACTGATAAGATGAAAATGCATCTAAACCACACATTTTGTTCAAAAGTGGATTTTTTCCTTAGCTGTGCTGCTTAGAAGAGCTTTAATTTATTCAGTCTTATTTTCTTCAGTGTTCCAAAGATCTATTATTTACAAGGTGTTTCTGGATCAGCTGGCCTTTACCTCAGTTACTGCTGTGATAGACGGTTTTTGCCTTCTCTTTTCTTCTTCATTTTACTTTGTGTTATGTCTTTTCTTTCTCAAATAAATTCACATTTTTGTTCATATCCTTCTGGCACCTAATTTTAATTGAACACTTGATATTGTTTGGAAAAAACCTTTCTGTTAGAAACTATTTTAAAAGCTTTTTCTTTGATTTGGTACTCAGAAGGTCTCCAATTCCATCATCAGTTCATTCTTTCTACAACGCTCTTTAATATGAAAGAAATTAAATTAAATTTTAAAACCCTACCCCAAAATAAAAAAAAAACACAACAACAACCCCCCCAAAAACCAAAAACAAAGCAAAAACCCACCAAACCCAAAAACCCACCAAACCCAAAACCCTACCAAATCCAAAAACCTACCAAACCCAAAAAACCCCAACCGAAACAAAACTGTTGTTGCTAATTTACTTTTGATTGACAAAAAATTCTTCCTCAGTGGAGGACTTTTCTTAGCCGGTCCTCCTGAAGCAATACAATTTGTTCAATTATATTCTCTTGTCTTCTTGATAACAAAATTAAAAATTCTCACTGAAAGGAAATTATTAAGTTTTTCCTCTCTTATGGAACTCAAAAGATCTATTTTAAAAACTCCAAGTAATTGCTCCCTGCTGTGTCTCTCTCTCTCCCAGAGTCCCAGCTCCATTTTTGCCTTGGCTAGCTTGAGACAGAAACGACAGCTGGAAAGATTTTTCCCTCAGGGTCCCAAAGATCCCAGAGTGGCTGGTACCTTTTCCTTTAGAGAGAGCAGGCATCTGTTGATGGCAAAAGGGAAGAGTCTGCCCTTGGTCCAGGAGGAAATCACAGCTGTATTCAGTCTGTGGTCCTGCCCCTGCAGGGTCCGGAGCCCAGTCCAGTCCCTGTCCCTGTCCCAAGAGCCATGAGGGAGATCCCCCAGGTCTCCTGGCTTTTATCCAGGGGGAAGGGGCTAGAGGCAGGGACAAGCTACTACCCAATCAGGGATAAGATGGGAGTGGAACAGAGTAGGATTACATTCCAGTGTGGGAGAATAGGCAGGGAAAAGGAGCAGGGACAAATCTCCTGATACATTTTCCAGGGAAACAGAAGAAACCATTACAAAACCCAATATAAAAATGAAACACAATATAAACCCAAATAATACACAACAACAGCTACGATCAAGACTGATTCTTGTGTCATCACCTGAAAAAGGCAGCAGCCACATGCAGTAGTTGGCAAACAAATATATTGATTCAAACCAGTCACAGAACACACTGACATTTACTCATCCAAAAAAGGAGACGAATAGGAGTCAGGGTGTGAGGAGGTGTGTAAAAGGCTGGTAAAGGGTTGTTCTGAGAAAAGGGAGAAGAAATTAATATGTTGGGAAAATGAGGAAGACACAGCTCTGTAGGTGGACGGACTTGGCTTCTCTGCTTGTGGAATTATTTGGGGTTTTACTATGAAGCTTATTATCCACATCGAGTGTGTCACTTTCTGTTCTTTTTAATTTTTCTGTCTTCTTCAGTAAGAGAGCAGGTAAGCTTGGGAGCAACATGAGGTGAGGCAAGATGTAGTCT
This sequence comes from Hirundo rustica, assembly GCF_015227805.2. Taxonomy (NCBI): domain Eukaryota; kingdom Metazoa; phylum Chordata; class Aves; order Passeriformes; family Hirundinidae; genus Hirundo; species Hirundo rustica. The sequence continues at coordinate 62,109,916 of NC_053488.1, read as the reverse complement.
TCATGATGAAAGTAAAAACAAATCATATGTGAAATGAGCATAAGAAAAGGGAAAGGATAGGGGAGAAATGTTAATTTAAAAGTAATAGAAAATATATAAATAGAATATATGATAATCAGCTGATCTACCATGCTTTAGAAAGTTGACTTTTAGGAGATTGGCATAAATTTTTCATCAGGAATATATTCTTTTCTATCTGCAATTGTAAAGGGATTATAACCAAACAACTGAATTTCCCTTCAGGATACTGATAGTTCTGTTTTTTTTAAATAGCGGTTTCTCTCAAGTTTATTAATAGAAGTGACTTTCTAGAAGAAATTTGTACAACAAGAATAGTGTAGGTAACATAAATTATGCAATAAGTTTTCAGGTAAATATTTTTTTTCTGAATTTATATCTAATATATAAAAAAGAATTGTTATCAGGATTTTTCATCTAGTAGGAAAATAACAGCTGAGGGAAAAAAATTAATTTTAACTCATTTTGTGGCATAACATCAGAAAAAAAATCTTGAAGTGAATATTCCTTGTGTTGGATGAACAAATACTGAAAGTTGTTACTATATGTAATTCCACAGACAAGGAAAAAAATCTGTTCTCTCGAGATTTAAAAGTCTAAGAAATTTGCTGCTGCAACTCATGGACCAGCTAATCAAAATGTTGATTTTGTGCAGAAGGGTCAGAGTATATAGTTATACTTAATTACTATGGACTTGAAAATAAACACTGAAAAGCTCAAAAGCTAGAAACATCAGTGCTATTTAGCAGCCTATATTTCACTGACTTTCAAAATTATACCGGATAGCATTTCATTGGTTTGGTTTAAAAAGTAGAAAACACACATTTCTGTTTGGTGTGGTTTCTACCATTGCATGATGTACATTAATTACAAGAATATTACTTTGAGTAATCTCATTTTGTTTCTCTGATCTATACACTTACAAAACTATAAAAGATATGTGAGCACAATGATGGGAATTCAGACGCAAAATCTTGAAATTTTTTTTCATCTCTCTTCCAAGCCCTTACTGATATAGCTGTCACATTCACAATCAGATGGCAAGATGAGGGTTCAGGTTGAAGATATTGCTGCTGTTGCCATGGGCAAAGGATGGCCTCAGTAAAACTACAGTCAGAGACACTTTTTACCTCAGAAATGGACAGCTGGACAGAACTGAAGGATGAAAGAGGCAGGAATGACACATGCTTGTACACTTATCTTATTTTCTAACTTGCAGCAGTTTATAACCTTGAAAACAATCGAATGCTCCTAATGTGTCTTTTTAACTTGTAAATTTCAGCCAAGGTAAAAAACCAATAAGCCTGACTTCTCCCTGATAAGAGAGGGGTATCATAGGCTAGATTTCAAAGAGTTTCACAGCTTAATAATGGAACAACTCCTTGTCACTCCTGGCTATTTCTGTTATTTCAAGAAATCTACCAGGGCCACCTCACTCGTAATTTCCTGACATAATTTTGTTCAAACCCAAGCAAAACCAACAGAGTAATTTAGCTCAATGAAGAACAAAACTTTCCTAGTCGTAATGTGTCTAAACATTTCAGATGTTTCCTCCTTGGTTTCAGACTTCTTATATTCTTCTGGAGTACCAATTCTAAGCCCACTACCCAGGAACTAGCACTATTCCAATTATATTTTTGCATGGTTGTATTTGCATGAGACATGCTGATCCACTATTTTCCTCAATGGCTTGTGTTTTCTTCTACAGTTTTGAAGTATTTTAAGTGTGTAAAGATAGGATGTTTGTGAGAATCACAAAAAGGTTAAACATTTACTTTGCATCTCCATTTCTAATGAAATTTTTCAGTCTGCAGATTTTCTTGTAATTAAATTCTAATTTTATGGCAACTACTCAGATTTTTTTCCCATGATTTCTCAAATGCATATTCATTGTTGGGTGCCTCGTGATGCTTTCAGAGCAAGACGTTATGTTGTCATACCTGAAAACGCTAATGGACTTGGGGTTTTGGGGTTGCATATAACAAAACTTGATGGCTTGGCAACTTTCCTGCAGTTATTTTAACTGTAAATATTCCTCTCCTGTCATAAATGATTAGTAACAACTGTCTAAAAGCATTTCATCTCTATATGCAGATTTTTTTCTTTTCAGGAGATTTTTTTTTTAGGAATTACAATTCAATTTAAATATACTCAATGTTTTGATCCTCCCTTTTTATATTTTCTGATGTTTCAACCACAAAATGATGTAGGATTAAAACACAGAATTTATTTATATAATGAATTTCTTAAAGTCTTTCAATGACAGGCACTTGTCCACTCTATTTATTTGTGAGGAAAATCTCAAAATACTATATCGAGTCTAATTTGCTTAAAAGATTCATTCATGTGTTATAGCACTTCTGGGTAATTCAAAGATCTGACAAACTGCTCCTCCAATTAAAAAAAAAAAAAAAAAAAAAAAAAAAAAAAAAAAAAAAAAGAGATGATTTCTCTCTTGAAATATTTTGCTAATAAGATAATCCTTCCATTTTTATAAATAAAACTTTTATTTGAGGGTGCATAAATAAATTTAGTAGCTTCAGAAAATTTATTCCAGCAGAATATTTGTTCACAATTTCAAGATGTGGTGAAAAGATCACAAAAATAAAAGTTTTCCAAAATCATGCCATTTTTTCCAATCTTACCTCAGTCCTGTGTCACGCAATATCCTCTTTAACACAACATGGTAGGAAATTTCACTCTAGAGTGTTA